>NC_140169.1:139203157-139208157 GCF_963971535.1 Notolepis coatsorum | reverse complement strand
GATCATCATAATAAAAAACAGCATCATAATAAAACATATAGCAACCCTATAAAAAACACTCCCTACCCTCTCCTTCCTAGACGTGGCTAATTCTATACTTCACTGGCTAGCCATTTCTTTGTGGCACGTCTAAAGCTTCCCCCCTCTTCGATGTTTTTCAGGGCCACTGGAAGCTTGTTCCACTCCAGTGCTGCAGAATATAAAAAAGTATTTGTGCCCATTAGTGAGTAAAATTTTGACAGAATAAAATCCGTACTGCTCCTTCTAGTGGAATATGAATGATTGTCACGGAATCGATTAAAATAATTGGATAGATAATTCGGACCTGTATTTTGAACTATCTTGTGTGTGAGACCTAATTTGATGTGAATTACCCTTTTATTGACGGGAAGCCAGTTTAGTTGCCTGAAGAAAGTTGGCCCTAGGTGAGTGCGTGGAGGTAGCTTAAAGCCCAACTTGAAGGTTAAACCCTACTCTGCAATTATGGGTAGTTTACATCATTGGTATATCTAATTTAATTATTTTTTTTTCATTTGACGCCGGAAATTTCACTCAGAAATGGTTAAAAAGGTCCACGCACGAATAACATGCACAAGCAAATCTAAAAGCTTATCAGACGCTAGCACGGCCGTGACGTCACTTCAGGAAACGTATGCCTTATGCCCGTCCGGGTCATAGTACTACTGCATATATGGCGCTGGCTAACGTTAGCATTATGTCTACTGTCGTGAACCATTTTAGATCGGGGCATGTAGAGGAGTTTGGGGAACGAGTAAAATCATGTGCAGGTTCTCTTCTCAGACCTGTGTGGCAAAGCACTGCACACGCATCATGCAAGCTACACGTCGCTGCATGTTGATCAATGTTGGCCCACTCGGTGCATCACAACGTGCCGCGGCGTCCGGCTTGTCGGCCGGCATGAGTGCCCGATTTGGGGTGGTTCTCTCCTCTTTGTGTGCCCCCGTTCTCGCGGGTGTCCTGCCGGGGAGCTTGTGGACGCGACAACAGCGGCGGCCGTAGGGTGTTTGAGCCTGTAGCGTTAGTTAGCTCATAGCTATCGTGTGCCACTAGCGTTACGGGCTCGAGCACCCTACGGCTGCCGCCGTTGTCGCGTCCATGGGCTCCCCGTGGGGACGGGGGTGTATAGAGAGGAGAGAACCATTTTGGGTCGGGCGTTCATGCCGGCCAGCGAGCCCGACGTCGGGATATGTTGTTAGCACAATAGCTACCAAGCTAAGCTATGTTAGCTTCTAACGACACAATGATTTACATTATTACAAATATGGTAACGTGGTTGTGGCTTTTACAAATAGTGGTTAGCTTTAGAGATGGATGGCTATGATCACGGAGCAATAGTGTTGTTAGGTGAAACAGATACATTTTCATTCGGCTAGTAGTAGCAAGGCTCTCTGCCTGCCCCCTGGTGCCCTGCACCTGTTGCGACGACATCATTTCGATTACACGCGCACGTTATGAACCATTGATTAAAATATCCACGATTGTGGATTGTGTTGGGCAGACAAAATGTTTGATAAAAATGCTAAAACTGGGTCAATTTCAATAATTTTTTTTTCCTTCTTCATGAAAGTCACCGTTGGCCTAGTCCACATTGTTTATTGAACAAAAATACAACATGCAAGTTGGCCTTTAAGGACTACTCTCATTAATTTGTTTTGAGCTGTCTGAAGTTTGTTTTTCAGGACCAGTGGAGTGCCACTAAAACAACAGCTTTGCTACGTGCGTCGTCGTATCCGTCACTTCCAAAAGTTCAACCTCTCCAAACTTTTCTGTGCATCAAAACAGATACAAGTCTGGCAGAGACCGACCCGTCATGAGCCCTGTCCATCAAACGGATACTCCTCATTGAGAAATAATGAAAAACAAACGTAGACAAACAGCCGTAGCGATCAGCCTGCATGGGCCCTAAATGTGTTAGAAAGAAGATACTATAGTGGAGCAGCTTTCTCTGCACTGTGATCGTCTAAAAAAAAATGGGGTTCATAGTCGACACAAATGCTACGACGAGTCAAGTTATTCCACTACTGTCACTAGTGTCTTTTCTGTGCTTTTGTGACTGGGATGAAAACCGTGTGCCGAAAGCCCCTCGGTGCTGCCGGTATGAACCCGTGTTGAGAGACGCCCTGCATCGCTATCTAAACGAGATCCCTTTCAGCCGCCAGAGCGGATAAAGACTGTGGCAATCAACCTTTTGTGGATCAACACACGGAGAGAGGGCGTCGAGTGGAGGGTTCGGACGCTCGAAGCCGATTGGACGGCGAGTGCCGAGTGCCTGTCGGTGGCGGCCGGCAGAAACCATGGGTTTCACTTATCCTCCCGTTAATACAGCGGTGGGTGTGACAATAGTGAACTCGGCTCACGGATGTCTTTCAAAAGGAGAGCGCAGGATAAGGGTATAGCAGCGTGGAAACCGCCTGCGAGATGGAACGGGCAAATAGCAGAGAGACTGATCTGTACTATGGGTTTAAAAGCAGTGGGGCTGTATAATAATACCTTCAGCTATCGAGGGCTGCTAGACCGAGATTCTAACCCAATCCCCCCGGGCAACATATATCTGTCACTTTCAACTACATGCAGACTGGAGAGAGAGGGGGGGGGGGGGGGGGGGGGGCTGGGGGCTGAAGGGAGAAGACGTGTGTGTGTGTGTGTGTGTGTGTGTGTGTGTGTGTGTGTGTGTGTGTGTGTGGTGTGTGTGTGTGTGTGTGTATCTTTGGTGATCAGACAAAGGGTGGCAGGTCTCACTGAAGTCTGCTGTCACTGCTGTCAACTTCACTCTGAAACACATCCTTAACCCAGATGACAGGGACTAAAGCCTGACAGAGAGAGAGAGAGACATAGAGGGACACAGAGAGAGACACACACACAGATAGAGAGAGAGAGATAGAGAGAGAGAGAGAGAGAGGAGAGAGAGAGACGGAGAGAGAGAGAGAGAGAGAGAGAGAGAGAGAGAGAGAGAGAGAGAGAGAGCGAGAGAGAGAGAGAGAGAGAGCGAGAGAGAGACAGAGAAAGAGAGAGAGGGATAGGCAGAGAGGCAAACAGAGAGAGAGAAACACTGTGCCAGTGTTGTTTTAATAAAAAAGGTATTAAAAATAAACACAATAACAAAAGTTACACACAATCTCTGCAGAGCTCGCCAGACGGCGACTGACTTCGGTCGCGCCATCTCTCAGAGAGAGAGAGGAGAGAGAAGGAGAGAGAGAGAGGGAGGGAGAGACACACAGAGAGGGGGGAGAGAGACACAGCAAGAGAGCGAGACAGAGGGAGAGACACAGCAATAGAGAGACATACAGTACACACACGTACAAACAGAAGCCATCTACAAATACCAGCCAGACTTTCTTTTGATCTACTTCCTCTTTTAGCTTTACACACCCACGCGCGCACACGCACACACACACCTATCTACCAATCTCCCGTTGCCTGGCCAGCAGCAGCCATGCTGGAAGAGCTGGAACTAAGATAATGCCACATCAGCCTGACTGTCCCCAGAGGGATGGATTACACACCCTCAACACATCTGTCTGGAAACCATGGGCAGAGAGAGAGAGAGAGAGAGAGAGAGAGAGGAGAGAGAGAGAGAGAGAGAGAGAGAGAGAGAGAGAGAGAGAGAGAGAGAGAGAGAGAGAGAGAGAGAGAGAGAGAGAGAGAGAGAGAGAGAGAGAGAGGGGCTGAGAGAAACAGAGATAGGGACAGAGGGAGAGGGGCTGAGAGAGACAGAGGGAGAGGGAGAGATTTCTTGATTGTTTTGTTTGGCTTTGGCAATGTAAACGTATGTTTCCCATTTCAATAAAGCCCAATTGAATTGAATTGAGAGAGAGGGAGAGGGAGAGAGAGGGAGGGCAAGAGAGGGAGGGCAAGAGAGCGAGTGAGAGCGCGCGCGAGAGAGAGAGACAGAGGCTGAGAGAGAGAGGGGCTGAGAGAGAGAGAGAGAAGAGAGAGAGAGTGGATGGAGGGAGGGAGAGAGGGGAAGAGAGAGAGCAGAGAGAGAGGAGAGCGAGAGCGAGAGCGAGAGCGAGAGCGAGAGAGAGAGAGAGAGAGAGAGAGAGAGAGAGACACATAACGTCAATGTACACCAACAACATACACATTCTCCCAGACCTGGGCACTGACAGTAAATCTAACCAAAACAAGTCATGATATTCCAAAAAAGACCCAGCCTACAACAACACAAACACAAATTCCTCCTAGACACAATTGCCCCTAGAACACACAAAAAACTACACCTATCTCGGCCTAAACATCAGCGCCACAGGGAACTTCAACCAAGCTGTGAACGACCTGAGAGACAAAGCAAGAAGGGCTTTTTATGCTATCAAAAGGAACATCACGCTAGACATTCTAATTCAAACCTGGCTCAAAATATTAGACTCCGTCATAGAACCCGTGTATGGTTGCGAGGTCTGGGGCCCACTTGCAAACCAAGACTTCACAAAATAAGACAAAACACCAAATTGAGACTCTGCATGCAGAATTTTGCAAATCCATTCTCCGCACCCAACGGAAAACACCAAATAATGCATGCAGAGCAGAACTAGGAAGATACCCACTAATTATCAAAATCCAAAAAAGAGCATTTAAATTCTATAATTACCTAAAAGAAAGTGACCCAGACACACTCCATAACAAAGCCCTCACCCACAGAGAGACCCTCGATAGATGCCCGCTCAGCCAGTTGGTCCTGGGACTCTGCTCACAAACACAAGCAGAGCCACCAGACAGAAACCACACTGGACTAAACCAAATGATAAGAAAACAAAAAGAAAACTATCTGACACATTGGAAAGAATAAACCCAAAACCAGAGAAAATTGGAATGCTATTTGGCCTTAAACAGAGTACACAGTGGCAGAATACCTGAGCACTGTGACTGATCCAAAACTAAGAAGATCCTTGACTAGGTACAGACTCAGCGAGCACAGCCTAGCCACAGAGAAAGGCCGCCATAGGCAGACCTGGCTCCCAAGAGAAGACAGACTATGCACC
>NC_140169.1:139182865-139202957 GCF_963971535.1 Notolepis coatsorum | reverse complement strand
ACGGGGGGGGGGGGGGAGATAGTAAGAAAGAGAAAAATAAACGGGAGCATGTCTATGTTCCCCGGGTTCTATGTTCCCCGCTTTGATTGATTGAACATTTTAGATCACCAGCCCTGATTCCAAACTCTAACCTTAACCAGTTCGAAAGAGGGCCTAAGCTTAACCGTTCGAAACAAGGCGGACATTAATAATTAATAAAATAATACGAATTTATAAAATTTCAATCTATTAATCAATCAAAGCGGGGAACATAGAACCCGGGGAACATAGGACCCAGGGAACATAGGGATGATCCCAAATAAACAAGAGAGGTAGATAAAGGGGTGGATAGAGAGCGATAGAGAGAGAGGCAGAAAGAAGAGAAGAAAGAGGGAAGTATGATGTTGTTATAGAGCGGTGCAGACAGACAGAAAGAGGAGGGAAACACGTGGTTAGAGAGAGAGAGGTAGAGAGAGAACAAAAGAGAGGTGGATAGTGGAGGGAAAAAAAGGTACAAAATAAAAGAAAAACGTTCATTCCACTGAGATTCCTGATGAGATTTCAAAACTCATTTCCTTTGGGATCATTGCTTTGGGGACTGGAGGGGGGGGGGGCGTGGGAGGTCTGGCGTCTTTTGGTTGCTTTCGGGGAGTGTGCAGTGTTTTGGATACTAGGCTTCAAATAATAATTTATTTATTGATTTGTTTTCCTCCTTCCTACTGTATGATGCTAAGCATGGTTAAACTGGGCTGGGAGTTTAATCTAGGGGCTGATGCTAAGCATGGTTAAACTGGGCTGGGAGTTTAATCTAGTGGCTGATGCTAAGCATGGTTAAACTGGGCAGAGAATTTAATCTAGAGGCTGATGCTAAGCATGGTTAAACTGGGCTGGGAGTTTAATCTAGAGGCTGATGCTAAACATGGTTAAACTGGGCTGAGAGTTTAATCTAGTGGCTGATGCTAAACATGGTTAAACTGGGCTGAGAGTTTAATCTAGTGGCTGATGCTAAACATGGTTAAACTGGGCGAGAGTTTAATCTAGTGGCAAAAGGAAATACGGAAGAGGAAAACGTTTATTAAATGAGAGACAGAGAGAGAGAGGAGAAAGAGAGAGAGAGAGGAGAAAGAGAGAGAGAGAGGAAAGAGAGAGACAGAAGGGACTGTGAGAGAGAGACACATAAGGGACTGTGAGAGAGAGAGAGAGAGAGAGAGAGAGAGAGAGAGAGAGAGAGAGAGAGAGAGAGAGAGAGAGAGAGAGAGCACACACATAAGTGAGAGACTGTGAGAGAGAGAGAAAGACAGGATGGACTGTGAGAGAGAGACAGAAGGGAATGTGAGACAAATAACAAACAAACAAGCAGGGGGAGAGAGAGGGAGAGTGTAAGAGAGGGAGGGGAGGAGGAAGAGGGCATATAATGTGGAGGAGGAGGAAGAGGAGAGAGTACAGAATGCTCCTGCTCCTTGGTGATTGATGCATCAATGACCTCATGTGGCTGAAAGGAAGGTGAAATAAGCAACATTCTTGTTTTATCATGAAGGCTTCGGTCTCAGATCATGGAGGCACACGCACGCACACACACAGGTACACACATGCACGCATTGCTCAGTGTAACTGAGGGGTACAATTCCCTGACTGTATTGATAAGTATGGTATTATTAAACCACTACCTCTTGTACTTTAACTTCTGGCCATCCAGTACATGATATAGATATGATGAACACTTTCCCACCTGATGAAACGAAGTCCACACAAATGTACAAATCGAATATTTTATATAGCAAAGGGTATATACAACGTTCACTTGATGACATTTATGATTTGAAATGCACTTGTATGGCAAATTAGTATTCGTAGGTAAATCAACATTGAATGTCCAATCTCTGGTTACGCAGGGAGTAAGTATACAACCCGGTTCTTTAGGGAACTATAGCGATGGTACTTAAATGATTATAGCTGGATACACTAAGGGGGGGGGGTGTCGCTGGTTGTAAGACAGTAGGAGGGGGGGTTAGAAGAGCCGCTGGCGGTATCCCATCTGGCCGACGATTTCTTGGGAGAATTCAGAGTCCTGAACACGATGCCCACAGAACCTCGGTCCGCAGATGAATACAGCTGGACCCTCTGGTGGACGGTAGCTGCCGGTCCACAACGGAGAGACGTGAGGCGACCTCACTGGTGTAGAGCGCCGTCTCACCTGGACTCCTCTCCGGGGGGTAGTTCCAACACTCAGCAGTGTTGGCCGTTATCCATGGAATAATCAAAGCACCCAAAGCATGTAGATAATCCAAGCCGTGGAAGGCTCGCCGTCGTCCGGGTAAAGTAATCCAATGTACAGGTCCACTCGTCCTGGCCTGGAGCTCCTCGGATGCAAGCACCACAAGTGGTCTGCCCAGCCTGGTTAAGACTCCAGATAACGTCAGGAACGATGGGGGTGCTGCTCACTTTATAACTCTAACCGAACGATGCACCATACATAATAGACTATTATTAGCTTAATAGAAATACGTCCAACTCGACGGTATAGTGCCAAACTATGACAATTCAACTATTAATCCACACGATGTCTCAATGCCTATTCTGAGGCCAAGTAGGCCTTACTGCACCACACGTGCGTCGTGGGTGAGGCTTCGCGTCTGTTACTAGGTTGGAGGGTAAAGAACTAATGGACTAAAGGAAAGTTCTACTTTACTTGCGCCATATATATATGCGCCGTGAACAAATAGTACCATTCGTATTTCGCCAGACGTATTCCTACGCGGAACCGGGCTTGCCACGACATGTTGGTCGGCACGATTGAACTTGAACCTAGGGGTATGGCTGCTGGCGCCAGGTTCTCGTCCAATGGTAGAATGAAACTATTATGGGCTGTTTAGTAGACTAAAGGGATATTCAGTGCATATTGTACAAGGAATATACAGGGGATATCAAACGATATACAAATACTATTAAATATATATCCATAAATAAATATATATATTCGGTTTAATCTGATCCTTCACAACAGCCGCCCCCTAATTAGTCCCACCTAATTAGCTAAGCAGAGACAGATTAACCGCACTGTCTACCACTCAAGGTCCGCTGTAAGGGTCAGTCAACTCACAAAGTCATGGGGTCATGGTCATCATCGATAGTATCTGGGAGTCGGGGCAGTTCTATTAGCCTCGCCACGGGTCGTGTGTAAGTTCGCCCTTGGACGAGTACTTCAGCTGCTCGGACCTTGCCATCGGCACCGGTGATCACTTTGCTTACGCGGCCAGCCGGCCACATAGCTCTGGGTAGTGACTGGTCGATAATCATGACGACTGTTCCTTCTGTCAAATTGTCTCTCTCTTTTACCCACTTCTGGCGGGTCTGTAGAGACGGTAGGTAGTGGAGTAGGAAGCTGCTCCAAAACTTGTCAGCTAGTACTTGACTGTACCTCCACATTCTTCGGCCGTTCGCTTCTTCAGGCCTGTACATTGTCTGGGGTAGCGCGGGGTCCAGCCGCCCCATTAAGAGTGTGTTGGGGGTGACTGGGTCGACATCTGCTACATCACTGGAGACGTAACCGAGGGGTTTTGAGTTCAATACTCCCTCGATCTCCGTGAGGACTGTCATTAGGACTTCCTCCGCCACAGTCTGGGCCCCAAGCACGGCGTACAGGGCTGTCTTTATAGAACGTACTTCTCGTTCCCAGGTTCCACCGAAGTGGGGTGCGTTCGGGGGATTAAACTGGAAGTCAATCTGGGATGGAGCTAGGTGGGTCTTAAGTTCTGGGCCCATAGCTTGGAAGCTCTCTCTCAGCTCTCTTTCTCCGCCTTTGAAGTTTGTCCCGTGATCAGACAACAATGTAGACGGTTTTCCTTTCCGTGATGTGAATCTTCGGAAGGCCATAAGGAATGAGTCTGTGCTCATGGTCGGAAGGAGCTCGATATGTATCGCTCTGGTGGTCATGCATTTGAATACAATACCCCACCGCTTCTCGGTTCCTCTTCCTCTCTTTATATACAACGGGCCAAAACAGTCCATGCCTGTGGAGTGGAATGGCTTGTCGCCGAGTCGGAGGCGACAGGGGGGTAAGTCAGCCATCCGTGGTATGCTGGGCTGCGCGCGCCACTTTCGGCAGTCTAGACAGGTTCGCTGGAAGCGGCGCACCGCTTCTCTTCCTTGAAGTATCCAATAGCGACGTCTGATCTCCGCGAAGACTCTCTCTGCTCCTGCGTGGTGTACATCCTCGTCGTATTTCTTTATGATCAGCTCTGTGACCTTGTGTCGGCTGTTCAAGACTATCGGGTACTTAATGTCATCCGGTAGATCGGGGGCTCTCCGCAGGCGACCACCCACTCTGATGAGATTATGGGCGTTACTCTCGGGTGCCAGGTGGAGCAGTCTGCTGTCTGATGGGACGGGCTTTCCTCCCTGTAAACAGTCTAGCTCATCGGGGAACGAGTCTCTCTGGGCTCGTTGTAGTAGAAGAAGTTCTGCTTCTTCGTAGTCAGCTGCTGAAATGTCAGTGGTGGACTGAATCTCTGGGTGGTGCCACAGGAATGTCTTTTGCTGCGCACTCTCTAGGGTAATGCAGTCATCTATGTTGGGGTCTGTGGAGGCGACTGTGCTCAGTCCACAGAACATAGGTTTCTTGTTCTCAGCCTCCTCGTTACTTGCTTCCCGTGGGGTGGGCGTAGGCCACTCTTCTTCCGGGAGCTTGAGGAATTCTGGTCCGTCACTGTAGATGTTGCGACGGGTGAGGTCATCCAGAGACATTCCCCGGGTGATGACGTCAGCTGGGTTGTGTTTGGTGTCCACATACCGCCAGCTCGCTGCTTCTGTTAACTCTTGAATCTCGGTGACTCTGACTCCCACGAAGACTTTGTATCTGCATGAATCAGACTTGATCCATGTGAGTACTGTCGTGGAATCTGACCACAAGATTGTTCTGTGCACCGGAATGGTGAGTTCACGTTGGATTAACGTGGCTAGATGCGCTCCTGCTAGGGCTGCGCAGAGCTCTAGACGCGGGATAGATTGTTGCTTTCGTGGGGCTATTCTTGAGCGAGCCAGGATGAAAGCAGTGTGTATCTTTCCTCCCTTCTCTTGGGCACGCAAGTAGGCCACCAATCCATAGGCTACTTCGGAGGCGTCGCTGAAGACGTGTAGATCAATCTTGCATGTCTCTGGCCTCACTGTGGATGGGAAGTAGCTGCGGCGTATATTGACGCCTGGGAGTGAGCGGAGTTCCGTCTCCCACTCTCTCCATGTGGAGGCAAGGTGTGCGGGTATTGGGTCGTCCCAGCCCTGGTCCTTGTCCCATAGTGCTCGTACAATCATCTTTGCCCTGGTGGTGTAAGGTAGAATACATCCCAACGGGTCATATTGTCTGGCGAGTGTTCTGTACACACTCCGTCTGGTGGTCGGTATCGCAATGTATGACGCCGTGGATGGCTGATACATCGGCAAGCGTTGGGGGAGAGGCCTCCTAGGCGAGTCTCCTCTTGCGCCTCTCTGTGGGCTGGTACCGGCAGGGTACCATGGCCCGCTGGTCCAGGTGCTATTCCTCTGGGCTGGTCGTGCGTCATGCTCACCCGTGAATAGAGTCGGGGGTCTGTAGCGCAGCGCCGCGGGGGTATAGCCTGGGCTGTACTGGACCTCCTGGTCCGGTGGAGTGCTGTGCTGTCGTCGGGCTTGGTTCTCCTCCTCTCCCTCTTCTTCTTCTATCAGGTCCTCTAGATCCTGTAGTCGTTTATTTAGCTTCTCCGCAGTGTATGCCGCTCCTTCCTTGTAGCTGGGTCTCGCTTGGACCGGTCTGGGAAGGGGGTCTGCGGGGGGTATAGGCTTGGTCTGTTGGTCAAGTTCAGGGTCGCTTGCTCGGTTAGGAGACGCTGCCCTTGACTGTTGTCTCGACGAGTTCCTTGAACCCCTGGCGGAGGGAGAGGGTGTTGCCCTGGGGCTCAGCCGCTTCATTATCCGCGCCCGTAACTTGTCGCGCTCGGCTTGTAGTCTGTCGCGCTCAGCTTGTAGTCTGTCGCGCTCGGCTTCGCGCTGGATGAGATCTGCTTCTCTTTGGGCACCGGCAGCGGCGCGCTGGGCGTCGGCCCGGTCTCTTGCCATATTCAATTCCGTCTGAAGGCGTCTCATCTCCAGGCGTCTGCGCTCTTCTTCGCTCCGTTGCTGTGCTTGGAGTCGATCGCGTTCGCCCTGAAGTCGATCGCGTTCACCCTGAAGTCGATCGCGTTCGGTAGAGGCTGTCAGGCTGACGAGGAACGCCTGTTGTAGCATCCTCTCCGCTTCGCTGGGGGAAGACGGTTGTAGAGGTGAGCCGCTCCTGGGTGAGCCGCTCGTTGGGGAGTCCTGGAGCTCTATTTCCTCGGCGCTCTCCTCCTCTTCTTCCGTGCAGAGTTCTCTCTCTGTAGGGTTGTCTTCCTCCCGGGGCTGGTCGGGGACTACTTCTTCGGTATTGGCGGGGGGTAAAGGCATGTCAGCTCCCTCCTGGTCCCCACCGTGAGCTTGGTCAGTTACATTAGAACCCACTAGGGCCTCTGTGGTCGGGGAAACCTGGTCGTTAAGGTCAGACATAATTTTACTTTCTACTTTTACCGCGTTTACCGTTTGTCGAAGGCTAGGTAGTTGACTGACAGCGTAATCCTCTAAGTACTGAGGTGGCTGTCGTCTGCGCTGCGGGCGTTCTACGTTAGGAGGACCGTTTCGTGGAGTGTTCATCATAGGCCATTTCAATATTAATAACACTATATTAATATTACACTAGTTACCCTCCGGCTCGAAGGACCAATTGTAACTGAGGGGTACAATTCCCTGACTGTATTGATAAGTATGGTATTATTAAACCACTACCTCTTGTACTTTAACTTCTGGCCATCCAGTACATGATATAGATATGATGAACACTTTCCCACCTGATGAAACGAAGTCCACACAAATGTACAAATCGAATATTTTATATAGCAAAGGGTATATACAACGTTCACTTGATGACATTTATGATTTGAAATGCACTTGTATGGCAAATGAGTATTCGTAGGTAAATCAACATTGAATGTCCAATCTCTGGTTACGCAGGGAGTAAGTATACAACCCGGTTCTTTAGGGAACTATAGCGATGGTACTTAAATGATTATAGCTGGATACACTAAGGGGGGGGGGTGTCGCTGGTTGTAAGACAGTAGGAGGGGGGGTTAGAAGAGCCGCTGGCGGTATCCCATCTGGCCGACGATTTCTTGGGAGAATTCAGAGTCCTGAACACGATGCCCACAGAACCTCGGTCCGCAGATGAATACAGCTGGACCCTCTGGTGGACGGTAGCTGCCGGTCCACAACGGAGAGACGTGAGGCGACCTCACTGGTGTAGAGCGCCGTCTCACCTGGACTCCTCTCCGGGGGGTAGTTCCAACACTCAGCAGTGTTGGCCGTTATCCATGGAATAATCAAAGCACCCAAAGCATGTAGATAATCCAAGCCGTGGAAGGCTCGCCGTCGTCCGGGTAAAGTAATCCAATGTACAGGTCCACTCGTCCTGGCCTGGAGCTCCTCGGATGCAAGCACCACAAGTGGTCTGCCCAGCCTGGTTAAGACTCCAGATAACGTCAGGAACGATGGGGGTGCTGCTCACTTTATAACTCTAACCGAACGATGCACCATACATAATAGACTATTATTAGCTTAATAGAAATACGTCCAACTCGACGGTATAGTGCCAAACTATGACAATTCAACTATTAATCCACACGATGTCTCAATGCCTATTCTGAGGCCAAGTAGGCCTTACTGCACCACACGTGCGTCGTGGGTGAGGCTTCGCGTCTGTTACTAGGTTGGAGGGTAAAGAACTAATGGACTAAAGGAAAGTTCTACTTTACTTGCGCCATATATATATGCGCCGTGAACAAATAGTACCATTCGTATTTCGCCAGACGTATTCCTACGCGGAACCGGGCTTGCCACGACATGTTGGTCGGCACGATTGAACTTGAACCTAGGGGTATGGCTGCTGGCGCCAGGTTCTCGTCCAATGGTAGAATGAAACTATTATGGGCTGTTTAGTAGACTAAAGGGATATTCAGTGCATATTGTACAAGGAATATACAGGGGATATCAAACGATATACAAATACTATTAAATATATATCCATAAATAAATATATATATTCGGTTTAATCTGATCCTTCACAACACTCAGGGTTCACACTCTTTTTGAGAAATAATTTTACAGGACATTTCCAGGAGTTTTTGTAGCCCGTGGCTACAAACGGTCATATAATTTACCGGTGGGCCTAGTATTACTATTGACCCGTACTTTTTAGCTGCATAAGATGTATGTTTTGTGGTCATTACGATTTTACAGCACTTTAAAAGTAAGAGGAGAATAAACATGAGCTTGTCAAATGTCATGGTGGCCAAAACAATGGGAGCGAGGGTCAAACGTGGCCAGTGCCGCTATAATCCTACCAAAAAAGACACACCTAGGCTGACATAAACAATCAGAGAGAGGGGCTGAAATATAATGAAAAATGTCCACGACAACAACGATTTATTTTCCAGGATATGAGGTTATTTATTTTACATTTTTCAATCTAGTCTCTGAATTGCCAGGTTTTCCAGGACGAGTGGGAGCCCTGATGCTGTACTTGAACCAGCCAATTGCAGTATACAGTACATCGGGTATACAAGATTCATATATTCCACACACACACACATTTTTAATGCTTTATTTGAACCCACCAATTACCGGCTATGCAATATAAAGAAATGCACTCACTCACTCAAGCACACATACATATATACATTATTTATAAGCGTCACCGCACCGCTGGCACCCGCTGTGAATGGATGTGTGCAGGCTTTGAGGGATCAGAGACACAAGCCAAAACTCTGTCTCTCACTCACACCATTCAAATACTACACACACACACACACACACACACACACACACACACACACACACACACACACACACACACACACACACACACACACACACACACACACACACACACACACACACACACACACACACACACACACACACACACACACACACACACACACACACACACACACACACACACACACACACACACACACACACACACACACACACACACTTTGAATGCTTTATTTGAACCCACCAATTACCGGCTACACAATATAAAAACAAATGCCCACACACACACACACACACTATGTATAAGCATTGCTGCACCGCTGAGACCAGCAGTAAATGGATGTTTGCAGGCTTTGAGGGATCATAGACTCGAGCCAAAACTCAAACACACACACATACACTTGGCACATTCAGTCTTACAACTAATACCACACACACACTTTCATATTTTCACATGTTGGCAGGGACTGAACATACTATATTAATTTCTATTAAGATTGTGTGTGTGTGTGTATACACCGTTTGTATGCGTGTATGTGCGCACACGTAATTCAATTTGACTATTCATTTAGATTAGATTTAGAGAATTAGAAAAGCAAATACTTGGAAAAGCTATTCTTGGCAGAGAGTCTATAATGACCACAGTCCTAGGTGTGGCTTATATAATGAACACAGTCCTAGGTCTGGCTTATATAATGAACACAGTCCTAGGTCTGGTTTATATAATGAACACAGTCCTAGGTCTGGTTTATATAATGAACACAGTCCTAGGTATGGTTTATATAATGAACACAGTCCTAGGTCTGGCTTATATAATGAACACAGTCCTAGGTCTGGCTTATATAATGAACACAGTCCTAGGTCTGGTTTATATAATGAACACAGTCCTAGGTCTGGTTTATATAATGAACACAGTCCTAGGTCTGGTTTATATAATGAACACAGTCCTAGGTCTGGTTTATATAATGAACACAGTCCTAGGTCTGGCTTATATAATGAACACAGTCCTAGGTCTGGTTTATATAATGAACACAGTCCTAGGTCTGGCTTATATAATGAACACAGTCCTAGGTCTGGCTTATATAATGAACACAGTCCTAGGTCTGGTTTATATAATGAACACAGTCCTAGGTCTGGTTTATATAATGAACACAGTCCTAGGTCTGGCCCAGCTTCAGACAGCAAGCACATTCACACTGTGACGGGACGACTTGGGTTGGCCATGAGGGTTAAACAGGGATTTAGCGAGTGAGTCGGTCTGATCCCCCTGCTAGGTGGATTGTCGTAGGAGTCAAAAGGATAATACAGACCCACTAGAAGGATATATAACTGGGAAGCCTCAAATGGTTGTGCCAGCCAAATTACATATCGTCACTGGCGGAAGAAAACATTGTAACTCCAAAAACCCAACTTTTCAGGAGATGAAAAAAAAAACGAACACAGATTTGAGGGTGAATAGAGTTACGAGGTTTGGACAGATGCTCGGTTTAATGCTTTCCCATTGTTTAAACTTAGGAAAACCACACACACATATGGAGGATGATCTACTGAGTTGATTTATAATAATACAAAAAAAAGGTTTTCTTCCGCCAGCAACAATATTTATTTTATGAACAATGTATCATTTATCAAAATAAGATTACGGTGTGATTTTCAGGACTTTCTGAGTAAACTATCCCTCATGTATAAAGAATAAAACCAAATGAAGAACATATTATTTGTTTTGTGTCAAGCTCCCGTCTGTACAAGCGGACTGTGTGTAGATTTCACTTATCCTCAGCCAGCTTGTACAGACAGGAGCTCAACCCCCACCACTTCGCAATACGCTCGTGGCAAACTAGCCAGAGCTAGTATGAGGAAGGACTCTGAACTATCCCTTTAATCCTAAAGTGTACGCAAACTTTCACGTCTGCCCCATGAGCTACCCTCTCTGCACTTTGGCGCTTTGGAGCAGAGGTTTTACAGCACGCTGCGCGTCAGAAGCAACAACTCACAACCACAAGACAGTAGCCGTCAAAACCTCACGCTGCGGTGGCCGAGGAGATTCATCGAATAGGTTTTATTTTGAGGAGTCTGACAGACGTCTACACTTCCCGTTATACGAGGAGAAAGCGTACGAGGAAAGCGGCTGCCGCCGTCTCTTCTCGTTGTCTTGGTGTCAGTGTGAATTAAAGCCGACTGAACATATTGAGCAGGGCTGAGAGGAGGAGGGCTGGAAGGAGGAGGGCTGAGAGGAGCAGGGCTGAGAGGAGGAGGGATGAGAGGAGCAGGGCTGAGAGGAGGAGGGCTGGAAGGAGGAGGGCTGAGAGGAGCAGGGCTGAGAGGAGCAGGGCTGAGAGAAGCAGCCGGTTTGATTCCCGCTCCTCCCGGGCAGCGTGTCGATGTGTCCTTGAGCAAGACACGTAACCCCTAATTGCTCCCGATGAGCAGGTTGGCACCTTGCATGGTCGCCTCTGCCGTCGGTGTGTGTGAATGTGTGAGTGAGTGGGTAAAGTGTGAGTAACAAATTGTAAAGCGCTTTGGATAAAAGCGCTATATAAAAAAGCAGCCATTTACCATTCTTGTCTGTTTCCTTTCCTCCACCATTACTGCCAATATCCTTCATCACATCCTGTTCATCATCCACTCTTTTCAGTGTTCTGTGTGTGTGTGTGTTATTTCACACCGTGCTACTGGCTGGCAGTGATAATGGCTTTTCTTCTCAAGGACAACGTGAACCTTTCAAACTGAGAAATAATGCTTTTTACACATATTGTAGAAGTTTGGAATTTACTCCAAAACCAAGAGAAAAAGTAATAATTATGTCTCTCCTCTGTCTCTCATCTCTCCTCTATGTCTCTCCTCTACTCGTCTAACCATGTATGTTTAGTCTCTTTTATAAATAAGTTTCACGTGTCTGTGTGTCCTTGTTTATTCCTTGTTTATTCCGTCACCATGGAAACGACCATGAAAGCAGCCATAAAGGTATCGTTGTCTTACACAGAAAAGATATAATTAATAAATGTAATCTTTAGTTATTAGCGATCCTCTGTATACGCCCCAATTCAAATTCATAACTGCATTTCCTTTCTAACCAATAATATGGTCGCGGATGTCCGGATTTGGTCCAGTCATGAAGCACTTGCGGCAGAGCCGTTTTTGCAGGCTGTGTGACGTACAGGTGGCTCTGTGTAGGAGTGTGCGAAACCAAGGATGACATCGGGAGCAGAGAAGCGTGTTCTTTTCCAGTCAGCGCCTGCGAAGCGGTGCTTTCTCGTCTGGAAGACTTTATTTCTTAAAATGTCTTCTTTCGGCAAAGGCCAGGCGGTTGGAGTGTGGAGGCAGTGGACCAAAGTACATGCTGGGATACATACTTTTACTTTCATACTTGAGCGCACGCACACACACACACTTACACAGAAACACACATACAGTACTATACATAGAAAACGCCCACACGCACACAAACGTGTGCACAAACGAAAGCACACGTGCACAACGAATGCGCGAGATACACGTGAGAGACTGAAATTGTTGCTCCAAGGTTATTTTGAATCCTGCTGAAACTTTTTCTGTTGCATCTACCCACTTGGCTCGTCACTCTTCTCTATAGAATTCTCACCCCCCGTTTCTATTTCTCCAATTCAGCAGAGCTCTCTCCTTCTCTGCCTTGCAAACCTTTTCTAAACCCCTGCACATGCCCTATACGTTTTTTTTAAGGGGGTTGATTTTTATTTATTAAGTTTTTGCATTTACAGGTGCATCTCAATAAATTAGAATATGATTAATCATTCGTGCAAAAACAGCCCCGCCCAAGTATTGAGTGCACATACTTTTCAGTAGGCCGACATTTCTGTAATATTATTACTTTTTATTGGTCGTATGTAATATACAGATACTGAATTTTCATTAGCTGTAAAAGCCATTATCATCAACATTTTAATAAATAAAGGCTTGACATATTTCACTCTGTGTGTAATGAATCTATATAATATATGATTTTCACTTTTTGAACTGAATTACTGAAATAAATGAACTTTTCCTCGATATTCGAATCGATTGAGATGCACCTGTATGTGCTTCTGGGGAAAACAAGCTATCCTTGCCGCCATGCAGTGCCCCTCCCCACGTCCAGACACCGAACGACAGCATAGACGACATACATGTGGCTAAATATTTGAAGAGGAAGGACAACACCTCAGAACTGCAAGTCTCTCGTTACTTACAAACCTAAACCCCTTTGAAAAACAGGAGCGCACTAACAAGTGTGTGTGTGTGTGTGTGTGTGTGAGTGTGTGTGCGTGTGCAAGTGATTGACCTCAGAGGTCGTCCGAGCTTAAAGAACTCATTCCCTCGATTAGGATCTCAGTTGGAGGAATAGGATCCAATGTGCCCTTCAACCTCACTCACTCACTCACTCACAAATCTGCAACTTCAGTGGTTTCCAGCTCTTTACCCACAGCTCTACAGCTTTGACCTCCTTAATTGTCATTCTATCTTTTCTTTAAGTGATCTACCCTCATCCCCGTCTTTAAAGGTGAGACCCGTCTCTCACTAAGAGAACAAGTCTTTAAAGGTGAGACCCGTCTCTCACTAAGAGAACAAGTCTTTAAAGGTGAGACCCGTCTGGGCGGCTACGTGGCGTAGTGGGCAAGGCGCTCGCCACGAATGACGGAGCCGCTGGGCTTGCCTGTTCGAGCCCAGCGCTCCACATTGCTTTCAGTTTAGCTGGTCGTTCATACTAAGGCCCCGTTTAGACGGAAACGCTAGCAGGTGAATCCGCAAAAATATTTTTACGGATGTGCCTTTCGTTTATACGGAAACGGCGTTTTTACGGGGTGAAACCGCAAAAAAGTGAGACTACCTTCCAGGGTGGAATTCCTAGAAACGCAAAACCTTTGCGCTCTCGTCTAAACTATCGAAACGTATACATCTGTTAAAACGATGACGAAAGGGTTGTCACGGCTCTGGTCGCGCGTACTGCTTACGTCACAGGTAGCAGGTAAGCGCCAGTAGCCGAGACGTAAACAAAGCAAGTATGTCTGACTATATCAACGGAGATCACTTGAAGGCTACATTGGCAGTACTTTTAAAGACACAAGAATCAGTCCAGTTTTAAGATACGCTATTGGAGCTGGAATTACCGCGGCTGCTGGCACCAGACTTGCCCTCCAATGGATCCTCGTTAAAGGATTTAAAGTGTACTCATTCCAATTACAGGGCCAGCAGGTGCCTCGACTGGCCCGCGCCGTTCTGTGTTCTGAACGTAGCGTTATGGCAGTACTTTTAACCCTTTCACTGCCACACGACAGAAGGTTAACCCTTTACTATCACACAACCGGCTGTCGTGTGGCAGTGAAAGGGTTAAATACACAAGAATCTGTCCCGCGGCGTGAGTGGACCCACTGTCTGTGAGTGACTCTGCTTTGGTCCAATCACATTCCCCATCCACAGTCTGCGAATCAGAGGCAGAGTAGGGCGGGTCTTCACAGCACGTCATGTGACATATGCGCCAATCGTGTGACAGCGGGGCTCCGTCGTTACAGCGTCGTCTGCACGGAGAATTCCACCCCAAAACGCTTGTCTAAACGTAAAATTAAAAGTGAAACCGCAAGATGACTTTTGCGGTTTCTGTTCACAAAACGCTCGTCTAAACGTAGCCTAATACACATTGGCAGTATTAGGGGGTGGGAAACTGATGGGTGGGGATCGGGCGTTGTGGACAGCGACTCCTACAGGTCGGTTGGTGCGCCTGCGCAGTAGAATCAGGAAGTGTCGGGGGCAGCGTGAGCCTCCCACGCGTTACTCCTCGCCACTGAGAGATCGAGCTGCGCAGGTGAAAAGATGCGACTGCTGTTACCTCAAGTACCGGAGGGGACTTGTGCTATGTATGACTTAGTCCACATTGCAGCCGGCTTGTGGGAGGCAAGAAACAGCGTCCGTGACAGGGGAGGGTTGAATTGGATGATACGAAATTGGGATGGGAGAAAATATAGAAAATGGGAGAAAAAGTGGATAAAAAAAAAAAAAGTGAGACCCGTCTCTCACTAAGAGAACAGGTCTTTAAAGGTGAGACCCGTCTCTCACTAAGAGAACAGGTCTTTAAAGGTGAGACCCGTCTCTCACTAAGAGAACAGGTCTTTAAAGGTGAGACCCGTCTCTCACTAAGAAAACAGGTCTTTAAAGGTGAGACCCGTCTCTCACTAAGAGAACAGGTCTTTAAAGGTGAGACCCGTCTCCCTCTCTGAAACCCATCTTTCCTCTCTTTTCATCGTTGTCCCTTTAATCCGTTTACGCACAAAGCCCCATCCTCCCTGTCGACTGCACACAGCCTCCCGTTGTTCTCCTCCCTCGCTCCAGCCTTCATTTTCTCTCTGTATGTCTCTGAAAAGCTGACGCCACATCCTTCACGTCGGGTGCCTTGGGGATGTGAATCCATTCAACACGACTGGCCTCGACGATCTGACGCTCGAGCCGGCAAAAATAAATAACATTTCTGCTTGTGGCAAAGTATCTCCGATGTTTATTTCTCCTCCTCAACTTAACGTGGCTAACGGGAGCTTTGAATAGGTATGCTACATGAGGGGATGTTTATTTCTCCTCCTCAACTTAACGCGGCTAACGGGAGCTTTGAATAGGTATGCTACATGAGGGGGTGTTTATTTCTCCTCAACTTAACGCGGCTAACGGGAGCTTTAAATAGGTATGCTACATGAGGGGGTGTTTATTTCTCCTCCTCAACTTAACACGGCTAACGGGAGCTTTGAATAGGTATGCTACATGAGGGGATGTTTATTTCTCCTCCTCAACTTAACACGGCTAACGGGAGCTTTGAATAGGTATGCTACATGAGGGGGTGTTTATTTCTCCTCCTCAACTTAACACGGCTAACGGGAGCTTTAAATAGGTATGCTACATGAGGGGGTGTTTATTTCTCCTCCTCAACTTAACACGGCTAACGGGAGCTTTGAATAGGTATGCTACATGAGGGGGTGTTTATTTCTCCTCCTCAACTTAACGCGGCTAACGGGAGCTTTAAATAGGTATGCTACATGAGGAGATGCTTAATAAGGTTTGTGCAGACGTAAACAAGAGAGAGGTGTTTTGTCTGTTTATCATGACACTGTGGGGGGGGGGGTAGGACTGGCAGTTGTCCTTAACCCTTTCACTGCCGCACTACCAAACGGTTAACCCTTTCACTGCGACAATACACAGAAGGTTAGCCCTTTCACTGCCACACAACAGCCGGTTAACCCTTTCACTGCCACACGACAGAAGGCGACCGTCGGTTGTGTGATAGTAAAGGGTTAATCTTCTGTCGTGTGGCAGTGAAAGGGTTAAGAATACCATTCGACTATGATTAGGCACAAATGGGGTGAATTACATATTATTATGTTGCTCATGACACTGCGTGGGGACTGGGGACTAGGACTCCCAACTGTCTCAAAGAATACTGACGTTCCACTGTGAATAGGCACAAAGTAGGCAAATTACACATCATTAACGCATCGAAGCCGGCGGAGAATGCTGACATTTAACAAATTAATTGTGTGTTGCTTTCGCTATTATGGGTTTGATTGATTGATTGAAAACTGTATTAACAGATTGCAGAATGGGTACAATACAGTACGGCTCAATACACACAATTGTTAAGGGGATGCAGACCAGAAAAAGACTTTCGTCTTGTTTACATCAGGGTCCCCCATTTTCAATTCATAGTGACATTTATGACATACATGACATACAGATATACAGTACTGTTTAAGAGAAAGAGATCATAAAAGAAAATATATATACATTCGAAGGGGAAGAAATTGTACATTGGAGGGGGTTGGGTGGGTGGGGGGGGGGTTGGACATTTACCGGGGCCAGTTTCTAATTGCAGCCACCCGTAGGTGCTCTTTGAGGGCGGTTTTGAAGGACAGTAAGAATTCACATTATTTTACGGCTGTGTGGGTAGTGCGTTCCACATTGTTGTGGCATAATTGCGAAACGTGTTTAGTCCCTTGTCTGAGCCAAATCTGGGTTGAGCATGATTTGTGTGGGTGGTATCAATAGGAAACGATCACTAGGCGCTGGGCTGTGTTTTTTAACACCCATTGATTGCGGGCACATTTCTTCCAGAACCATGGATCCGTTTTCAGTTCACCTCATAATGAACTACGTAGGAAATACACTTTATGAAATTCAAATGAAATTAAAAGATTGAAATTGGCGGCGACTTACATGCTCCCTGTAGCAGAGCTGCTGTCTGTAGGCAGAGAGCCGTTGGAGTGTTCCATCTGGGCCAACCTGAGGAGACAAGAGGAGGCGGATCAATGACACGCTGTGAATCTACCCCCCAAGAACACTCAAACTATGCCCCCCCCCCCAAGAACACTCAAACTACCCCCAAGAACACTCAAACTACCCCCAAGAACACTCAAACGACCCCCCCCCCCCAAGAACACTCAAACTACCCCCCCCAAGAACACTCAAACTACCCCCCCCAAGAACACTCAAACTACCCCCCCCCCTCCCAAGAAAACTCAAACTACCCCCCCCCCCCCCCCAAGAACACTCAAACTACCCCCAAGAACACTCAAACTACCCCCCCCAAGAACACTCAAACTACCCCCAAGAACACTCAAACTACCCCCCCCCAAGAACACTCAAACTACCCCCAAGAACACTCAAACTACCCCCAAGAACACTCAAACTACCCCCCCCCCCCCAAGAAAACTCAAACTACCCCCAAGAACACTCAAACTACCCCCAAAGAACACTCAAACAAACTATCCCCCCCCAAGGACACTCAAACAAACTACCCCCCCCCCCCCCAAGAACACTCAAACAAACTACCCCCCCCCCCCCCCCCCCCCAAGAACACTCAAACAAACTATCCCCCCAAGAACACTCAGGGTGCTTTCACACTAGGGACCCGGGTCCGTTTCCGAGCACGATTGCTCCAAAAGTCGTGTAGTGAGAACGCTGCGTTCCGTCCCCGGGAACGGATGACCGTTCTGTGGCCGGGACCACTTGAAAAGGTGGTCTGGGGAACGATTCAGGCGTCCCCGGGCGCGGAACAGGCATGGAACGATTCAAGTGTGGACACAACTGTACCAAAACACGGAAGAGGCTTGCTGTAACAAGTGCTTCTGTCTGAGTTTAAGGAGGTGGGTGCTAACCTGCTTGCCCAGAATAGAGTTGCATTCATACTTCAATTTTAAAATATTATTTAGGTCCGTTTGGGTTTTTGTGAGAGTCTGTAAACCTGCTCCAACAGGGGAGCTCCAGTAGCTCACTGCGTACCTCGAACGCTATTTCGGCGTCGGGGACAACCGTGCGCGTCACGGATCTGGGGTAGCGAGTTCGACTCCCGGACGCCTGTACCCGTTCCGCAACTGTAAGTTACTTCCGGGGTAGGCCTGATTGGCCCCGACAGGCACGTGACGCGGTAAACTCAGGACGCGCAACGAGGCTGCTGAGAGCTGTCGCGCGGAAATAGGCTGTCTATTGCCATTCTCTAACACAAACTCTAACCTTAACCAGCTCCTTAACAGCGCCTAAACTTAACTGTTCTAACCTTAACCAACTCCGAAACAATGCCTAACCTTAACCTTAACCATGCCTAACATTAACCATAGAAAGAATATTGCCATTCTCTAAGACAAACTCTAACCTTAACCAGCTCCTTAACAGCGCCTAAACTTAACCGTTCTAACCTTAACCAACTCCGAAACAATGCCTAACCTTAACCTTAACCATGCCTAACCTTAACCGGCGAAAGAATACACGTTAAAAAAAAAATCACGTTAAAAAAAAAAAATGTATGGGATTCGAACTCGTCAACAACGGACCGCAGGATCGCAGGACCGCTGCTCTGCCAGGTGAGCTGAAGAGCCGAATGAAAATCATGGCGGATTAGGACGGTTAGATAATTCCGCAAGCTCTGCCGCTCCGCTCCGCGGAGCGTGCCGCGCGGCAGAGAAAGTTGCGCGTCACGTGCCTGTCGGGGCCAATCAGGCCTACCCCGGAAGTAACTTACAGTTGCGGAACAGTTATAGGCCTCCCGGACAAGCCGTACTTTCTCAGAGTGTCTTTCCCCCCGATCTATACCCCCATTCAACCTGTTTCTGTCGGTCATGCTTGACCAGAAAAAAAAAGCGATAAACGCTAAAAGAACCAGCTGACTGGTCAAAGTTAAAAAAAAAAAAAAAAACCTGCTCCAACGAGGGAAGCTGTGTTTAAATTTTAGCCAAGTGCTTACATCTTTCCCTCTTTTCAGAGGCTTCATAAGATATAATGTGCTCTCTCAATACCACCTTAACTCATTCAGCGCCAGCTATTATCCTCATCCTGTAGTCAATGGGCCACGCTAAAAGATTTCACTGTGCGTCACAATGTTTGCAGAGCTATATCTATATTCTATATTATAGCTATGGAGAAAATACTATGGCTCATTTCACAGTCACCATCTCTCGTCCAACATGTAAAAAATAGTAATTTCTTTCATGTATACGTTTGCGTGTTATCCCGTGGTGAATATTGTATAGTTTCAGAGTGATCCTGGCTAACTCCTGGAAGCTGCGTTATGGAGCGATATGTGAATTTTGCTAAAGGTGTTCGCGTTGCTCGCTTGGACACGATACTATTTCCAAATCAAAGGTATATAATAGGTATTATGTGTCATCATGAATGCATCAAAGAGTGGGGGTTGTTGTTTGATGCTCTGATCGTCACCAACGAGTACGTGACATATGATCGCTGCGATCGATGTGAAATCATTGCTGTATCAAAGTAGGGTTGATGTCATATAGTCCTTACCTTTACTAGGCGGTATCCCAAAAAGAATATTCCAATTGTCTGATTGCGATTTCCAGTATTGATGTCCATCGGGTCCCTGACATGAACTGCACAAAATATGCATGAAGTGTGCTGAACGCGTTTCAAAGTGCTCGGATGAAGCGATTCACTTGGCTTGGTCTAAATTCTCCGCCCGGACCATATACAATGTAACACACAGTGTGAAATAAGGTTTCAAAGGGTAGGCGATACTGCCACCTAGCAGGATTCGGCCGGTATTGCACTCTCGGGGTCTCAGAATGATTTCCAATGGTAACACAGAGGTCCGTGAGACTGTATAGAATAATAAAATCGAATTGTAACTGAGGGGTACAATTCCCTGACTGTATTGTTAGATATGATATTTAATACCACTACCTCTTGTACTTTAACTTCTGGCCATCCAGTACATGATATAAGTATGATGAACACTTTC
>NC_140169.1:139155365-139177865 GCF_963971535.1 Notolepis coatsorum | reverse complement strand
ATACCCACTTTGACCCTTTGAACCCCCACCCAGGGCAAACCTCAGACAGATAAGAGTGATACAATCACTACAAGTGGTATTTTTGACTTGGGTATCAGTGATCACTGTCCTATTGTGAACTTCATCTGTGAACTAAGAGAACTTCACCTCGAATTATAGTTAAGAGGAACGCAAGTCATTTTAATGAACCAGCTTTTCTATTTGACCTTTATAATAGTGATATGATCTGCTATTCCAGATGTTCCTGTTGGCCGTAAATAAACACGCACCTTTTAACCTGCGAGATGTACAAACCAGGCTTCACACTGGGCTGCATTCAGAATACTTGTGAGGAAAAGATAAATCTGACTACTGTTTTTGATTTGATCACTGGCACATACAGTATTCTAATCCTTCTACATTCTGGAAGGGGATAAAAGCCAGTAGTAGCAATTCACCTGCCAATTCAAGTACACATTTGACAACTGTATGATCAAAGTAAAATTTGCTCTGCATTTTTAATAGTCATTTTGCAGCAGCTGGCAACATTTGAGGAGGATGAGGATCTTGGATTCTCTCCTACTAATGTTGATAATTTCTTTATTGAGCAGGTTTCTGTACCTAGCTTTTCAAGCCAAGTAATCCACGGATGAAGATATATATATATATATGTAATTTTTTCTTCAGCTCTCTACTCCATTAATTGCTGAGCAAATTACGAACGCAATGTTTAATCTGTCAATTTCTTCAGGTGTAGTTCCTAGGGTTTGGAAAACTGCACAATTACTTCCAATGAAATACGGGTGGCGATAAAAGTGATCCTAAATAATTATAGGCCAACATCTAGGTTATCTACTGTAGGTTGTCTTGTTTGGCTAAAACTCTGGAATCAATTGTAAACTGTCAACTTAAAAAAGATTTTCTCTCCACACATTCCATTTTATCTTTGCATTAATCTGGATTTAGAGCCAACCATAGCACCATCTCAGCCATTACTTTGGTTATAGATAATATAATTTCTGCACTAGCGTGTGTGTGTGTGTGTGTGTGTCCGTCTCGTCTGTGTGTGTGTGTGTGTGTGAGTGTGTCCGTCTCTTGTCTGTGTGTGTGTCCGTCTCTTGTCTGTGTGTGTGTGTGTGTGTGTGTGTGTGTGTGTGTGTGTGTGTGTGTGTGTGTGTGTGTGTGTGAGTGTGTCCGTCTCTTGTCTGTGTGTGTGTCCGTCTCTTGTCTGTGTGTGTGTGTGTGTGTGTGTGTGTGTGTGTGTGTGTGCGTGTGCGTGTGTTAGTATTACAGGTCCCTCAGGTCAGCCGATCAGAGGCTCCTGACAGTCCGGAGGTCTAACCTCAAGCTAAGGGGGGGCCGTGCCTTTGCTATCGCAGCCCCTGAACTGTGGAACAGCATCCCCACCTCCATTAGGCTCGCCCCCTCGATAGATGCCTTCAAATCAAGGCTCAAAACCCACTTCTACCTACTAGCCTTTCCCGTTCACTGACTCATGCCCTGTTTTTCTATGTGTTTGCCTGTGTGCCCTCCCATAAAACGGAGTGTGATTGTTGTCTATATGTATCTTGTGTATTTACCCTCTGTACAGCACTTTGGTTGACACGCGTCATGTGAAATGTGCTTTATAAATAAATTTGATTGATTGATTGATTGATGTGTGTGAGTGCGTGCATTGAGGGTCATCCCTGCTCGTCGAGTGGTAATAACATGGGATGGAGAGGTTGACCGGGGGGTTAATGGCGTCCGACCAGCGGAAGGCTACAAGCCGCAGCAGGCTGTGATGAAAGCTCTCTACGGAAGAGCATGTCGGCTACCATCCGCCACAAGATCCAGCTGGCTGCTGCTGCTGCAGTATGGGGCAATTGACCTATCGCAAACCTCGCAACTATTGCCAGAGGGAAAACGGCAATTGTGATTGGAGGATCAAGAAAAGAGGGAGGGGCTCAATTAAAGTTGGGGGAGTTCAGAAGAGACTTCCGACAATCAAACGCAACATGTTCCTATTCTCAAGCACCCAGATGGCTCAGAACATCAATATCAACTCATAATGAGAAATGGCACACATTAGCATAAACATAATTTATTCAAGTAGGTGGAGAAAAATAACCATGCCTGGAATACCGACCGGGCATACCGGGCAAATGCCCCAGGGCCCCTGGCCTATAAGGGGCCCCAGACCACCAAGAACTATTGTGAGAGAGAGTCCCCGAAATTATTGTGTATATAAATTGCATTGTTTCACTCAATTCAATTAGTATTATGTGCAAATGCGCGTATTGGTTTTATTTGAAAAGGGGCCACAACATACTGTTTAACCCCTTCACTGACACACTACCAAACGGTTAACCCTTTCACTGCGACAATACACAGAAGGTTAACCCTTTCACTGCCACACGACAGCCGGTTAACCCTTTCACTGCGACAATACACAGAAGGTTAACACTTTACCATCACACAACCGACGGCAACCGTGTGATAGTAAAGGGTTAACCTTCTGTCGTGTGGCAGTGAAAGGGTTAAAGTACAGGGGATATTGTTGACCAAAACACCCTAGAAAATTAGTATTACAGAACAGCCTAAAACTGAACAATGATAATGTCTTCTGAAACGCTGGTCAAAATCATCGGACCAATCAGAAGGCATTGACCATCCTTACATTGTGCGTGCGCGAGCGCGCACACACACACACACACGCACACACGCACACACACACACACACACACGCACACACACACACACACACACACCTTACGCAGCAATCCGATACCAACTCATTTTCTATTTCTCGATGGCAGCTACCCATGCCTGCCGCTGTGCCATGTGGAGGTTGTAATGAGGAGCTGTGGAGGGGTGCGGGGGGGGGGGGAGCGTACCTGCTGGCATACTGCTCTATCCTGGAATGAGTGTCATCATGGGAGAGCTGGGGCGACTGGGACAGCCTGGAAATGAATGCAGCAATGGAGATGAATGAGACGTGCACACAAACAAACAAACACACAACCAGGACAACACACAACGCGGCGGTACGGTGGACAATATTGTCTGGAAAGAGAAATCAGAGGATCCTATGAGGGATGATCTACGGAGCGTTCAGATGGTTATTGGACAGCTGCTGCTGCTGCTGCTACTGCTGCTGGCGGGATGGGGAGAAGGTCGGATGCTAGACGGATGCTGGCCGGACGGACGGGAGGGAGGGAGAGAGGACGGGAGGAGAGGAAGAGGATGCTGTGAGGAAGATGAAGAGGAAGAGGAGGAGGAGGATGGTGAATTAGTATCGGTTGAGCTTTCGGCTATTCCGTCAGGCAGGAAGGCAGGCAACATGCAATATCAAGAAGGTTGAGTTGACTTTGAGTTTGGGGGAGTAAAGGGGGTTGGGGGGGTTGGGGGGGGGTGTTTCAAGGCATTCCGATCCAGAGAAGGTTGATGGTCGTCGCAGTGGATACTCACTCGTACTGCTCCGGACACATGCTGATGAGGGTGACGGGACTGTAAGAGAGAAAGGAGGGAGGGAGGGAGGGAGGGAGGGAGGAAGAGAGGGGAGGAAAGGTACATCAGAACACTTTAGGGACAGCTCACTCTGTGAGGTCAGAGCAGACACAGTGAGGAGGAGGAGGAGCAGGAGGAGGTGGAGGGGAGGCCGTGTCCCATCTCACAGTACCTGCACGTTTGGATTCAATACAGCTTGAGGGGAGTTTAGTAGAGTGTGTGTACAGACAAGAGTGCATACGTAGGGCACTCGCATAGCCTCAGCGACAGTGTTTTTTTTTTTTTATACCCCACAGTCCCCTTGAGTCCCTTTCCTAGGGGATCAGGGGATATCTCATACTGCATTTACAACTTACCTCGAGGCTGGCGCGACACACGTAAACAACTTCTTACATTCAGCGTGGGTCCATGCAAACGAGATGATACACCTGAATTGCATGCACTCTGTGCGACTAACGAGAAGAAACCTGCGTGTCACTTGAAGAGACGGGGGGCGACAGTGGCTCAGGAGGTAGAGCAGTCGCCTGGCAGTCCGGGGAGGTTCCCGGTTCGATTGCCGCTCCTCCCGGGCAGCGTGTCGATGTGTCCTTGAGCAAGACACTTAACCCCCTAATTGCTCCCGATGAGCAGGTCGGCACCTTGCATGGTCGCCTCCGCCGTCGGTGTGTGAATGTGTGAGTGAATGGGTCAAATGTGAGGAACAAATTGTAAAGCGCTTTGGATTAGGGATGTCCGATATTATCGGCCGATATTGGCATTAAAATGTGATATCGGAAAATATCGGTATTGGTAAAAAAAATATAAAAATAGAAGTCTTTAATTTTTTTTTTTTTAACATTTCTATAACCTTTATTTACCCAGGAAAGCAATTAAGAACAAATTCTGATTTTATTTATTGTCAAAAGTATGCATAATGTTGTGTTAATTCCACAACAAGAGATATGTAATGTTAATTACCTGAAATTATTCCGTTTTTTGGGGGGGGGGGAACCCTGCATATATCGGTATCGGTTGATATCGGTATTGGAAATTAAGAGTTGGACAATATCGGTATAGGTAAAAAAGTCAATATCGAGCATCCTTACTTTGGATAAAAGCGCTATATAAAAAAGCAGCCATTTACCAAGAGCACGTGCGCTTCTCCGTGTAACGCTGGCTTTGAGGCAAAAAGAACATCCGAGAGTAGCATTAGTCATTAAGCTCGTTTTAAAAGACCGCCAAAGAAAGCCACCACGCTGCCCCCCCCCCAGGCGTGTGTCTACTACATATTTTTTAAAGATATTTTCCACACTGATTAACTGTACAAATTGCTGCTACTCTCGGGAGGCAGAGAGGAGACAGCCTGACATTTGAAGTCATAACAGATATGATCAAAGGGGACCTGGTCTGCGCCTCTTCCTTTACGTCTTCATTATATATATATATATTATATTATTTCTAACACGCTGTATCCTGGCGCACACCGCCTTCCCACTGCGCGACAATAGTCTGGTGGAAAAGAACAACTGTGATAAATATATACATATATATACATTATGATCAGATAATAGTCAAAGAACAATTGAGGTTAGATATTTCTGCTCTCTTTTTGTTTGGTTTGTCCCCCGATGAAAGCAAAAGGGAGATCGGGAGGAGAGACAACGGAGCGGTGGTTATGTCTGCGTCTCGCAACGGGGGAGGCGATGGTAGTCACGCTTCCCTGGACCACAGGAGGGGGGCAATTGTCGCAAGCATGGGGGGGGGGGGATTCAGAGAAGGGGAGAGAAAGAAAAAGAGAGAGGGAGGTAGGGTAGAGAGCGGGGGAGAGGAGATAGAGAGAGAGGGATAGAAAGAGAGAGGGGAGAGAGAAAGAGAAATAGGAAAGAGAGAGGAGAGGGAGAGAGATAGAGAGAGATAGAAGGGGAGGATAGAGGGGAGAGAGGGAGGGAGAGGAGATAGATAGATAGATAGATAGATAGATAGATAGATAGATAGATAGATAGATAGATAGATAGATAGATAGATAGATAGATAGATAGATAGATAGATAGATAGATAGATAGATAGATAGATAGATAGATAGAGAGAGAGAGAGAGAGAGAGAGAGAGAAGGGGTGGGGTAGAGAGAGGGGGAGAGAGAGGGAGGGAGGGAGAGGAGATAGAGAGAGAGGGGAGAGAGAGAGCGAGAAGGATTGAGCTATTTGGAACCAGCTGTGTTTTGTTATGTACACACCCGCCAGCACTGCTGCCTTTAAAAACAGTTTTGCCCAGTTTTACATCTTTCATAGGAGAGTGGTTCAGTGGTTTTAATTTCCTGACAGATACAGACATAAAGCGTCGCCTTATCCTCCAGGTGTTCCTCTAGCCGTGACGTGACTGGGGGGATGTTTTACCATTCAGACGGGGGCACTGGTGTGTGAATGATGAAGACAACGTTAGGAGGGGGAGGAGTCAGAGGTGGAGATCACAGAGAAAGATAAAGAGAGGGAGAGAAAAAGAGGGAGAGAGACAGAGAGAGCGAGAGAGAGACAGAGACAGAGACAGAGAGAGCGAGAGAGAGATAGGGACAGAGACAGAGACAGAGACAGAGAGAGACAGAGACAGAGACAGAGAGAGACAGAGACAGAGACAGAGACAGAGACAGAGACAGAGACAGAGACAGAGACAGAGACAGAGACAGAGACAGACAGACAGAGAGAGAGAGAGAGAGAGAGAGAGAGAGAGAGAGAGAGAGAGACAGAGAGTAACAATGGCTTTTTGCTAACTTCTAGACCAGCGTTCCCCAAGCGTGCCAAATGCACAACAACTCAATGACGTGAATTAAAATGGAAGAAGAGTGTTCCCCCTGTTAGATATCAGTTTCAGTTTTTGTACAAGTGCATGTTCGAGATAGAGAGAGAGACAGAGAGAGAGAGAGAGAGAGAGAGAGAGAGAGAGAGAGAGAGAGAGAGAGAGACAGAGACAGAGAGAAAAAGAGAGTGAATGAAGAAAAGTCTAGAGAAAGAATAAACCACATGGGCGTCTAGAGAGAGAGAGAGAGAGAGAGAGAGAGAGAGAGAGAGAGAGAGACCGAGAATGTACTACATTGGGGTTTAGAGAGAGAGCAAATAAAACAGAGAAAGAGAGAGAGATAGAGAGAGAACCAGAGACAGAATTAACTACAGTACATGAGGGAGAAAGAGTGAGAGCAGAGAGATAGAGAGGTAGATCGATAGAGGAAGAGAGAGAGAGAGAGAGCGAGAAAACCTTGAGAGCTTTTACTCTGACAAATGCAACTGTTGTGAAAAGAGAGATGCAGGATGAACACACACACACACACACACACACACACACACACACACACACACACCATTAGAGACTTTGGACAAAGATGCCTTTCAACTACTGTGGACAACAAGCCACACCGAGGACTGAATGATCAAACAGATTTCTGGTTTGATAGAACCCACTCCCTCTCTCCCGTCCCTTAGCAGGAAGGAAACAAGTGCGAAAGGGGAAGGGGTCAGAATGTGAGTTTTATTACCTTCCCCTCGGGCTCATAACAACAAAGATTTGAACTAAAGGGATTCCGCATGTTCATGTTACAAAGAAAATACAACGATTTAACTTTCTGAAAAGTACCACCCAGACCTCGTTCTATAATAACCCATGAATTATTGAGAATGATTACATTTTTTTTACGGAGCGTTTCTATTTTACACGGCACAGCTTGTTGTTTTTTTGGCCTCGTCGACCACATACAGACGTGGATACAACAACTAGAATCAAGAATCAAGAGGTTTATTAACCACTAGACTACTTCAATATCCATACTGTATGACACTGAATCATAAGAGAGTTATGATGTTCTTATGATGTTCCTTTGCTTCAGGACATCTCTTCTGTTATTGAATACCCCTGCTATAAAACTATGTTTGGAATGTAATATTCTATATGACGATGTGTTTTCATGTTCTGAATGTATACAAGCTTTGGTGAATCATTGAAGCCTCTCGAGTGTGCGAGGTCAGAAGGTAAGATCGAAACTTTGCTACCAAGTGATTTTTAGCATTAATCCTGAGAACTTTGAGTCTACATCTACACAAGTATTGTTGCGTCATCACTTCAGTGGGTTGGACACACAACCTGAGATGAGACAAACTAGGGGGGGGACAGTGGCTCAGGAGGTAGAGCTGGTCGTCTGGTAATCGGAAGGTTCCCGGTTCGATTCCCGGGGCAGCATGTCGAAGTGTCCTTGAGCAAGACACTTAACCCCTAATTTCTCCCGATGAGCAGGTTGGCACCTTGCGTGGCTGCCTCCGCCGTCCGTGTGTGAATGTGTGAGTGAATGGGTAAAATGTGAGGAACAGAAATTGTAAAAAAAACGCCCCTGGATAAAAGCTGCTATATAAATGCACAATTTCTTTACATTTTATTTAAGTGTCTTGCCCAAGGACACTTCAACACGCTGCCCCGGGAGGAGTGTGAATGGAACCGGGAAGCCATGGCCATGTCATAACAATCCTCTCTTGCACTCTCCGTCTCCTCCACACAGCCTCTGATGCTGTGACACTGAAGTGGACGGAGAGCACTGTGGGGGCCAGAGGGGGCCCTGCATGAGAACGCCTTCCATCGGGAACAGAGAGACACTTTCTTTACAGCCCTAGAACAGATCCAGATGACCCCGAATGTGATGCGAGCGTTTTGGAAGGCAAGCGAAGCAAGCGACACCCGGGACAATGAGTAAGAAAATGAAGCCCACTTCACTGCTGCTCACATTGACGTTGTGTGCTGCTCAGCAACAAAGGCCTTCACTGGTCTAGACTGAATCTCTCTCTCTCTCTCTCTCTCTCTCTCTCTCTCTCTCTCTCTCTCTCTCTCTCTCCATAACTTTCTTTCAGACTCAATACAAAACAACATGGATAAAACATTCCGTCTTTATCCATCACTGTATGGTATGGCAACCTAATATTCACCCCATGCTTGTTATGTTCTCTGGCTCCTTTGTTACGTTGCACCTGATGTTTGTATATTTTTTCATACTGTACTGTTCCGTCGTGTATATTTTTTTGTCGGTGTATTCTGTACTGTACTGTTCCGTTGTGTCTTTTATGTGGTGTATTGTCGCAGCTACCACCTGCACCGTGCATGAATTCCACCGGCCTGGCCGTGTGGCAATAAAAGGAACTTGAACTCGACAGTCAACCCTACAAGGATGCAGGATGATTTTCTTTATGTTATGGGTTTGTTTGTATGCGGCACGGTGGTGTATAGTGGTTAACACTGCCGCCTCACAGCAAGAAGGTCCTGGGTGTGCGATTCCCGCATGGAGGGCCAGGTTGCCGGGTTGGCAGGTACCCAGGTGGGGTATCTATCTACCGGGCCTTTCTGTGAGGAGTTTGCATGCTCTCCCCCTGTGCTCGCAAGGGTTTCCACTCCGGAAAAAGAGATAAACCCAATGGAAAAACACGCAGAACAGAGCGCCAGCGATGTCGCTGTCCCTGACGAAGACGGACAGGAGCCCATGTCTGCTCCCGGCTGCCCCCTGGGGATGGGTCAAGCGCAGAGACAAATTTGAAACCGGGGTCTCTGTGGTGGAAGGCGAGTGCTTAGACCTCTACACTACCCAGAAGTCTTTTAGGTGTGCATGCCTTTACGACTTTCTGTTAAATGTTAACTTTAAAGTGTGTTACAGGAAACACAGGTTGCTCCAGGTTCCCTATGTGGCCTGTTCGGCATAAAAGGTAGGCTTGGTGCCCATGGTTATTGATAAGCAATTCAATTGTTTGGATTCATTTGGATGAACAGAGTTTTTATTAATCGAGGCAATATAATTCATAGTTATGCAACAGGAGACGAGAGAAGCGGAAGTCTTGCCAGCTCTAGCCGGGCCCGTGCCAGCCCCAGTGGGCACAGCAGAGCGGCAGGTCTCCCTGTTCACATGTTAGCGCCGTGTGGGGATCAGCCAAGAGCATGGAGCAGCAGCAGCCTGGATATAATATATATAAATACTAGTGATGTCAGTTTATCGCATTAATTAGATTAATTACACAGCTAATTATCGCGTTATGAAAATTAACTCAAACTGCATAATCTTTTTTTTTTTTTATATTTTTAAATCTCATTCATTCCATAAGAACTTAGAATACACATTTACAGATTTTTTTTAATATGGTCCATTTGCATGTTCTTGGTATCTGATTCTAGGGACATCTATGGATCTCAGGGAATGTATTCCCAGTGTCAGAAATACTGTGTCTGTTACTAGGCGTGAGTCAATTGTAATGAACCAAATGAGAATATCAATTCAATTCTTTTTCATCTTTGACTGTGAATAACACCATGCTAAAATTGACCAGACCTGAAAAATCTAAGCAAATGAATAAAGGGAAGATGATTAAACAGAAGGTTTTGCAGAGACAGTACTGAATTCTGCCATCCGGACACATGCCATTTGAAATATGATTATAGAATATAGAATATCAGGCCTAAAATGGGTATGCGATTGAAATGTGATTAATTAGATTAATTACAAATCCTGTAATTAATTAGATACATTTTTTTAATCGCCTGACAGCACTAATAAATATATAAAATATATACACTGCCCAGACACTATAAAACAACACAAGACGTGAGTGTCCCCTCAATAAGGGAAACGCACAATTAAAAAAAAAAAGTGCACAAACTTAACCCTTTCACTGCCACACGACAGAAGGTTAACCCTTTGCTATCAATCCACGGAGCTAATGATGCTAATGATGGAGCATCGCCGTCGGTTGTGTGATAGTAAAGGGCTAACCTTCTGTATTGTCACAGTGAAAAAGGTTAACCGGCTGTGTCGTGTGGCAGTGAAAGGGTTAAAGAAGCTACAATGTGTACGATTTCCCGTCTCAGATATTATTTTATTAAAATTGAGCTCCGATGACTCACTGAGTTTTCATCGACCAGCGGAGCGGCAGAGAAGTTCCGTCTCCAGAAGAGGTGGGCGTGCCTCGACAAAGGTTTGCCGAATCATATCGTATCAAAATTCCATTTGGTGTCGTCTGAACACGTTGTTGTTGTCTGGACACTCCGGAGCATCTGGTGCAGGCCTGCCCGCTGGAGCCACACTTCCACTTAACACTTCCTTCCTTCCTTCCTTCCTTCCTTCCTTCCTTCCTTCCTTCCTTCCTTCCTTCCTTCCCCTCTCCTCCCCCCCACCTCCTTCTCTCCCTCTCCTCCCCCCCTCCTTCTCTCCCTCCTCCTCCTCTGTTGGCGGGTAGAAGAACACCTGTGTGTGCTGGCACTTCTTACCTGCCTCCTGTCAGAGAGACAGCTAGGATGCGAGACGGAGGTGTGTGTGTGTGTGTGTGTGTGTGTGTGTGTGTGTGTGTGTGTGTGTGTGTGTGTAGGTGTGTGTAGGTGTGTGTGTGTGTGTGTGTGTGTGCTAGAAAGGTAGAGATATACAGCCATATGTTCAAGGATGATGTCATTAGACTGTACATTACCATTGCAGCGCTAGGTCCTTCCGCCTCATTTGACAGGATATGTTTGGTGTGTGTGTGTGCCTCTGTGTGTGTGTGTGTGTGTGTGTGTGTGTGTGTGTGTGTGTGTGTGTGTGTGTGTGTGTGTGTGTGTGTGTGTGTGTGTGTGTCTGCGTGTGTGTGTGTGTCTGCGTGTGTGTGTGTGTGTGTCTGCGTGTATACTGTATAAATGAGAACAGGCGTAATGCAGAGAAAGAGCGTGCATGCACACATTAGTAAGTACATGAGCGTGCATGTGTGCGAAAGGAATAATATGCAAAGAAAATGTTTTCAAAAATATTCCATTGAACGCAGCAGCGTAATTAATTTGACTAATTCAAATGGAAGAAGAGTGTTCCCCCTGTTACTGTAGATATCAGTTTTAGTTTTTGTACAAGTGCATGTTCGATCGAGAGAGACAGACAGACAGACAGACAGACAGACAGACAGACAGACAGACAGACAGACAGACAGACAGAGAGAGAGAGAGAGAGAGAGGTGAACACTCTACTCACAGGTAATGTGTTGTTTGTGTGTGAGTGATAAGCACAGCTAACAAGCAGAGAGGGAACCAACGTCCCAGCCGTACAGTATAGGCACCAAAAGGAAGCACTGTAAATGACCAGGGGGTTGGGGCGGCTGGGTGGCGCAGATTGCGCTCATCACCAATGCAAGAGACTCCAGTCTCGAATCCGGGTGTCAGCATTGCCTCCGGCTTGGGCCGGCCGTCATACTGGCACAATTGGCAGAGCCAGCGGGTGGAAGTCGATGGGTGGTAATCTGGACGTTGTGGACAGCGACTCCTACAGGTCGGTTGGGGGACGCCTGCACAGCAGAGACCGGAAATGGCGGGGGTAGTGTGAGCCTCCCACACGTTACACCTCGCCAACGAGAGTCCGCGCTGGCAGGCGAAAAGATGCGACAGGCTGCCTCCTCGTGTACCAGAGGGGACACGTGATGCAAGGCTTCTATCCTCCCTACAACCGACCAGTGGGGGGCATATGCGAGCAACGTTCAAGACAGGGGAGGGGCGAATTGGAAACACGAAATTGGGACGGGAGAAAAATAGAAAATAAGGAGAAAAAGTGGGAAATGACCAGGGGGTTGTTTTTGTTGAATCCAACACGTCTAGCGTTGTGCATCTCGGAGATAATCCCTGTTTGTCCAAGAAACGAACTCAACATACTAAGCGGGTACTAACAGTTCAACTGACCCTGGAGCAGCTCACAGCAGAGCAGTCCTCTGTGCTCGTTTACTTTCATTTTTATTTGAGTTGATTTTATGGGGATAACGTTACTACCAGCCCCAAGTGAATGGGACAGGCTCACTCTCTCCTTCTCCATCTGTACGGTCTGTGTATTCCCATTTAACCAACCGTTACAAATGTTGGTGATGATAAAAGTTTCAGTTCATTAGCTATATTAGAAATATTCTAAAATCATAAAAACTGCCACCCTGTGTGTGTGTGCGTGTGTGTGCGTGCGTGCGTGTGTGCATGTATGTGTATGCGAGTATGCATTTGTGTGTGTGTGTGTGAATAATGTAGTGGTGACAAGTGAGAGTGGTGATTATGGTTAGTGTTAGTTATTAGGCTTAGTGTTAGTTATTATGGTTAGTGTTATTTATTAGGGTTAGTGTAAGTTATTAGGGTTAGTGTTAGTTACTAGGGTTAGTGTTAGTTACTAGGGTTAGTGTTAGTTACTAGGGTTAGTGTTAGTTATTAGGGTTAGTGTTAGTTATTAGGGTTAGTGTTGTGTACTTTATCAGTAGTAGATGTTATGGCAATTCATGTATTTTCATGTATTTTCACAAGTTCGGGTGCTTGGGGGGAGATTTTTCTTTTGAGAAATTGGGGGAGACTCGATTTCTCTTTTGGTTCTGGAGCTGAAAGCTCTGTTTTAGACAGATGGTCCCTGGGGGCGGCTTCCTGTACCCGCTTGGCGTCCTGCACACCCGTCTTCCTCACGCCTGCAGGCGACGGAACGCTTTCCGTTTCCCCGAATACACTCAACAGAAGACACGATGCACCAGTTCTAAGTTGTTGTTGTTGTTGATATTTACAGGGGGATAATTTCCAAACTGCGGCGGTGAAGTGAGCACAGCTTTCCTTAAAGCTCGCGGCGTGTTATTGCCGAGTCAGTTTCTCCTCCCGAGGCCGTCGGGGGCCGATTGATGACGGAGATCAATACGGCCGTTTTCATTAGGGCTCAATCACTGCATTAGGCGTCTTGATGTTCACTTGAAAACCCATTTAAATCAAAGCGCTACGACAGCGTGCGGCTGACGTGGTCAAAACCTGCCAGTGCATCAACCCCTTTCTGCAGACGCCGAGTCGGGCTTACTGTATTTCTGCCCGTTTTGTACCTATTTAATGCCTTATATGCTGTAAACATCCGAGAACCACCTTAAATTTAAAGACTAACCTCGTCTTGGCCATTACATGTAATAACTTGAAATCATCGAGTTTAATTATCCCATGACAACTACAGGGGGGGAGGGGGGGGGGGGGGGGCAGTGAAAACACACTCTTCTTGAGGAAAGAGTTGCAATACTTGTGTTTACAGTACTAATGATTATATGGCCGTCTCACAAAAAACAATTCTAGAATTTAAAGTAAAAACACTCATTAACCTGGGAGGCTTATCGCACCGTGAAGAAATCAAGATTCCATTCAAATGCCAATCACATTAATGGATATGGCCTTGGCGAGTCAGTAATGCAGTTTGGAGTGTAACGAGGTCATGCGTGGGAGGAGGGAGAAGCGGGCGGAGTTCTGCTGCTTAACCCTTTCACTGCGACAATACACAGAGGGTTAACCCTTTCACTGCCACATGACAGTCGGTGACCGTCGGTTGTGTGATAGTAAAGGGTTAACCATGTTGGAAACAAGTCGACAGACTTTCACATGTTATCCTTGTAACCCTTGTTTTTATACTTCTGTATAAATTGTATGTACTAAATAAAAATCTAATCAACCTTCTGTCGTGTGGCAGTGAAAGGGTTAGAGGTAGGGATGCTCGATATTGGCTTTTTTACCGATACCGATATACCGATATTGTCCAACTCTTAATTTCCGATACCGATATCAACCGATATCAACCGATAACGATATATGCAGGGTTTCCCCCCCCAAAAAACAGAATAATTTCAGGTAATTAACATTACATATCTCTTGTTGTGGAATTAACACAACATTATGCATACTTTTGACAATAAATTAAATCTGAATTTGTTCTTACTTGCTTGCCTGGGTAAAAAAAAAGAAAAAAAAAAAACGATACCGATATTTTACGATGTCACATTTTAATGCCAATATCGGCAGATAATATCGGTAGGCCGATAATATCGGACATCCCAAGTTAGAGGTGCTATTAGAGAAGAGAAGATAAACCATGAGAGGGTGAAAGAGAGCGGTGGTCTAGTACAGGGGTCGGCAACCCGCGGCTCTTTAGCCAAAGCCGCCTGCAAGTGGCTAATCTTGAGTTTCCGACCCCCCAGTAAGCTAACATGGATAAATCCAAAAAAAGGGAAGTCTCAGAGGAAAATAGAGGGTTTAATTCAGCGTGGACAGATACATTTTCTTTCACGACTAACGATGCAGGCTTATCTGTATGCCTGATATATGGTGATAAATCTGCGAACAACAAAAATTGTACTTTTTATTTTCTACATTCTCCACAAATAAGGGAAGGACTCAAATAGAGCTGCATAGTTCTGTGTTTTATTTCAAAGTAGGTCTACAGATGCCAGTGTTTTTTCTCCTCTTCTGTGTTTTATTTCAAAGTAGGTCTACACACATGCCAGTCTTTTTTCTCCTCTTCATAAGAATTTGAGGTTTTCCTTTGTTATAACAGGTAAAAACAGCAATGAAATGTCAAAAACTGTCTTGTAATAAATCGCAAATTACTTTGGGTATGCAATCTTCAGGCGTTTTATGCAAAACGTGGGGTATGCTTGGGGATAACTATATATAAAATGTTATACACTGTTATCTTCATTTTAAGGGTAAATAGGTTTTGCGGCTCCAGATGAATTTTATTTTGTGGGAGGGGGGGAAAATGGCTCTTTTGATAGTAAAGGCTGCTGACCCCTGGTCTAGTAGGTCTCTACTTCTCTCTAACCAAGTTTCTCCTCCTGTTGTAGCCTTAGATGAATGTTACAGTGTTGTGAAGGTCATTAATAATACTTAACAGTTCAGTGGCCTCTCCACTGTCCAGTTCAGCACCACAGACAGCGACACTCCTCTCATGAGTCACTTGGTTTGTGTGTGCAGTGAAATTGAAGTGAAATTGTATTACTTATAAATAAATAATAACAATAAATAAAAAGACTAACATATTTTCGCTCGCACTTCAGAAAAAATATTATTTAATGCGCCAAGGAGTCTGGGTTTGAGTAAAAACCCAGCAGTAAAGAACCTAATCACACTGTGAGCCAAACACAAGTTACACACCAAACTTGTTGGGAGCCAATCGACCTTATAACAGGCTCAGAAAATAACCGCTATTATTCGCACACATAAAGCTACGGCGGCGAGCGCACGGTGCGCCCGGCCTTCTGCTGCGCGTCAATGACTCCTGATGGGGGGGGGAGTGAGCCGGGGGAGAAGGAGAGCGGGAGATGATGACCGTGGAGCGGTCATATTTCTCTTCAAAGTCTCCATTTCCTTCAGCCATTTGCCAGTTTACTCCACCTTTTAAGAGGCATTTGTCAGGCGGAGGTTGCAGCGGGAGTCGTTTCTCAGAGGAGAGAGCGGTGCAGAGGATGAGGAGGAGGCGGGGAGGAGGCGGGAAGCGAAGACGAGACTGTAATCCATCTGAGGAGTGACTGTGTGCAACTGGACGGGTGAGTGAGTTCATTGTGGGTAAGTGGGCACGAGAGATTGTGTGTGCGTGTGTGTGTGTGTGTGTGTGTGTGTGTGTGTGTGTGTGTGTGTGTGTGTGTGTGTGTGTGCGTGTGCGTGTGTGAGAGAGAGAGGGGGGGAGAGATAGAGGGGGGAGAGAGAGAGATGGAGAGAGATAGATAGAGAGAGATGGAGAGAGAGAGAGGGGAGAGAGAGAGAGGGGGGAGAGAGAGAGATAGAGAGGGGAGAGAGAGATAGAGAGAGGGAGAAAGAGAAAGAGAGAGGGAGAAAGAGAAAGAGAGAGATGGAGAGAGATGGAGAGAGATGGAGAGAGAGAGATAGGGAGAGAGAGAGAGGTGAGCGAGGTGAGAGAGAGGTGAGAGAGAAAGAGAGAGAGAGGAGGGAGAGAGAGAGAAATGCCAAAATGCAGTATAAAGAAAATAATTGAATAACAAAAGCAACCTAAAGTGAAAAAAAGTCCAGCTAGCGGACGGAGCCAGAGGAGACGTACAGTAGATGTACAGTAGATGACACTGCGAAGGGGGGCGAAGCCGGGGGGCCATCTGCATAATGTGGTTCCAGTTAAAAGGGCATTTCTGGGGAATTTATGGCCGACAGGACCATGAATCAACAAGACGCTAGTGGTCAGGGAGAGATATACAGCCTGGGAGACTGGCACTGGGTAAACAGTGGGCAGAGAGGTCAATAAACATAGGGGGTAAACTGACCGTTCTAAGAAGTGTGTGCGTGCGTGTGTGTGTGTGTGTGTGTTGGCAGATGGGGGGGGGGGCAACCAATTCTCTTATTGATTTTCCTGAGTGTGGAAGCTAATGGAATAACTATGGATTCCAAGACTGTATTATTAGACAGGAAGACAGATTCAATGCAAATGAATACCGGCCTCAGCGGTTATATATTTGCTCTGATAGCCGGTGCTTATTAAAGATGCTTAGTTAAAAGCGTTCTCGGCACACACTCTTGGCTCGTCACGCTCCAAGCTCTGGCTCCCGCCACCGCGATTCTCTCGGTTCTTAACCCGTTCGGTGTGCGGCCGACCCATACGTGAGATTGGAACTTTTAGAAGCGAACGCTGTGATGAAGATGTAGTAACATTGGTGTAACAACAGTTCTAGAATTCGAGGACAGAGAATTCGGAGAAAACATTTGAAAGAAGATTCAATCTCCACAGTGACGTAATAAATGTATTAGGTCTGGGGGCGATATGAAATAAATTCATATAACGGTAATTGTCTGGATTTCCCCCCCCAATATTGATATACATCATGATATCTGTGCACAAAATCACAACATAATAATCAAATTGCTGTTCATCAAAGTGTGATATCAAGGCGGTCAGGTGGCGTAGCGGAGATTGTGCTCGTCACCAATGCAAGAGGCTGCGGTCTCGACTCCCGGAGAGTCAGCATTGCCTTGGCTCGGGCTGATCGCTATACTAACTCGTTTGGCTGAGTTAGGGGGAGGGGAGCCGTGGGTGGGTCCTGGGCGTTGTGGACAGCGACCCCTACAGGCGCCTGCTCAGCAAGGGTAGGATCTGGAGGGAGGTAGTGCGACCTTCCACACGTTACACTCTCCCGGTGAGAATCTGCGCGGCCAGGCTGGCTGCCGGCTGGCTGCACATGCGTCGGAGGAAAGCATGTGACAGTCACTCGGACCAACAGTAGGGGAAAGTGCGCAACAACCAGGAAGGGGGTTGGGAATTGGCATAACGACTAACAGTGGGATGGGAGAAAAATCGGAAAAAGGAGGGTAAAAAAATTAAAAAAAATAAAAAAAAATTGTGATATCAAACCAAAACTTCACTCAAAAGATCTCAGATGAAGAACCATATTATAACTCCGTTTTTAGGTTTTCAGATGAACAACCTCTGAACCTTCAAACCTTATCATCTAGAGATGGTTAAGTTAGAATAGTGTGTACATTCAAAGTGAAGGACAGTAGATGTTGAGTACTTTCTGGCAATGTATCACATTCAGACTGCAAGTGAATTTGGATCGACTTTACAACTGCAAATCGCATACGGTTTTTCAGTGCAAGGGCTCAAACATTGAATATCTAATAATAAAAAAAAAAAATATATATATATATACATTCTTTGAGTTATGTGGTTTGTTATCATACATTTAGATGACAGAATTGTGTGCAACAATATCACAGTATCATAATTTCATCACAATATAATCCCAATACAATAATATATATATTATTGTATTATTATAGTGTATTAGGCCTGTTCCCGACTAAGGATTTGCCAACATTTGCCGATAGTCGACCGGCAAATGTTACCATTCCATTTGGGCTGTGGGGGGTGCTTAATGTCTGATTTCACTTCAGCCACACATTAAGCATCAGACATTAAGCACCCCCCCCCCCCCCCCCACAGCCCAAATGGAATGATTAGACTACGGCTCATTTCGATCGATTAGTCGACTAGTCGAGGTCAGCCCTATAGTGTGTGTATATATATATATATATATATATATATATATATATATAATATATTATACATATATTATATATAAAAATTATGGTATTTGAGTGAAACTCACGTTTCCATATTGTCTCCCTCCAGCACGGTCTGGACGGGGAGGTAGCCCAGCCGAGGGTGCTTGGCAAAGTACTTCTTAGACCGGAACTTGTTCTTCAGGACCTTGGTGAAATCACGCATGTCCTCACCTGATGTAGTCTGAGAGAGACAGACAGAGAGACAGAGACAGAGAGAGAGACAGACAGAGACACAGAGAGACAGAGAGAAAAATGCCTTTATTGTTGCAAGTACAACACAACACAACTTCAACCAATCATAAGAAGGAGAGAGAGCTGGGTTGTGTAGAGGTCTAAGCACTCGTCTACCATTACACAGACCCGGGTTAAATTCCTGGCACACAATAGCCAGACTAGGGGTGGACGGTATGGTCTAAAATGTATATCACGGTATAATTTGAAGCATAGACGGTAACGATATATATCACGGTATCAGTGTTTCCGTTAGAATAATTGTTTTTGCCTGATAGGCAGGCTATATAAAGAATGACATCCTCAAGGCATGTAGATTTATAATATTTTAACTTAAAACTAGGCTACTTTTGCGTATAAAGTCATTATATTCCAAATAAAATAAGTCCAGAGTCGAGACTCCGTGCTGCTCCCATTGCAAACAGCGGGGCTGGATGCTGGATTTTGCTAGAAGCATATGTAGCTGCAGAGCCGCAGACAATACTCCAATTCAGCCATTGGCAATTCAGCCGTTGGGTGGGGGGGCGCTGTTGAGCAGGCCTGTGACCAGACCTGAAAGCGCCCCTGGCTCTGCGGCTCTGCAGCTGCATGCTATTCGCAAATCCACTGCTGCAGCCGTCCTCCCGCTGCAGCCGTCGTTATCGTAACACTACACACATATCATAATGTTTACAGCAAACTGTAGTTGATCACTAGGTATGTTTTATTAACGTAGAATAATTCATATAAGAAAAACGATAGGGAAATCTCTTTTCTTTCTCCACTGGTTAAAAATGCCAGGAACTGAAATTGAAACTTGCTGTGCGCCGCGGTGATGTGTTTATTATGAAATGACAATTGCGTGTTGACACGGCCACTGTGCGAAGCCTCCAAATAACCTTTTCCAGTTTGCACATATCTATTATCTATGACTAATTCTATCTATTTTTAGGGGCAAATGCGATTGAAATAGTCGCGCTGTGGTTACATGACGTCATTGCTATTTTAGAGCTGCTCTACCGGTTACACGGTATAGTCAAAATCCATACCATAGAGCAAATTCATACCGTTTATACCGTATACCGTTTATACCGTCCACCTCTAAGCCAGACCATCAGTAGGGCAGCATGTGGTTAGTCTACACCCTCCCCAGACCGACAGTAGGGCAGCATGTGGTAGTCTACACCCTCCCCAGACCGACAGTAGGACAGCATGTAGTAGTCTACACCCTCCCCAGACCGACAGTAGGGCAGCATGTGGTAGTCTACACCCTCCCCAGACCGACAGTAGGGCAGCATGTGGTAGTCTACACCCTCCCCAGACCGACAGTAGGGCAGCATGTGGTAGTCTACACCCTCCCCAGACAGACAGTAGGGCAGCATGTAGTAGTCTACACCCTCCCCAGACCGACAGTAGGGCAGCATGTGGTAGTCTACACCCTCCCCAGACCGACAGTAGGGCAGCATGTAGTAGTCTACACCCTCCTCAGACAGACAGTAGGGCAGCATGTGGTAGTCTACACCCTCCCCAGACAGACAGTAGGGCAGCATGTAGTAGTCTACACCCTCCCCAGACCGACAGTAGGGCAGCATGTGGTAGTCTACACCCTCCTCAGACAGACAGTAGGGCAGCATGTGGTAGTCTACACCCTCCTCAGACAGACAGTAGGGCAGCATGTGGTAGTCTACACCCTCCCCAGACAGACAGTAGGGCAGCATGTGGTAGTCTACACCCTCCCCAGACTGTCAGTAGGGCAACATGTGGTAGTCTACACCCTCAGCAGGGAAGCATGTAGTAGTCTACACTCTCAGCAGGGCAGCATGTGGTAGTCTACACCCTCAGTAGGGTAGCATGTGGTAGTCTACACCCTCAGTAAGGCAGCATGTGGTAGTCTACACCCTCAGTAGGGCAGCATGTGGTAGTCTACACCCTCCCCAGACCCACAGTAGGGCAGCATGTGGTAGTCTACACCCTCCCCAGACTGTCAGTAGGGCAACATGTGGTAGTCTACACTCTCAGTAGGGCAGCATGTGGTAGTCTACACCCCCAGCAGGGCAGCATGTGGTAGTCTCTACACCCTCAGTAGGGCAGCATGTGGTAGTCTCTACACCCTCAGCAGGGCAGCATGTGGTAGTCTCTACACCCTCAGTAGGGCAGCATGTGGTAGTCTACACCCCCAGCAGGGCAGCATGTAGTAGTCTACACCCTCAGTAGGGCAGCATGTAGTCTCTACACCCTCAGTAGGGCAGCATGTAGTAGTCTACACCCTCAGTAGGGCAGCATGTAGTAGTCTACACCCTCAGTAGGGCAGCATGTAGTCTCTACACCCTCAGTAGGGCAGCATGTAGTAGTCTACACCCTCAGTAGGGCAGCATGTAGTAGTCTCTACACCCTCAGTAGGGTAGCATGTAGTAGTCTACACCCTCAGTAGGGTAGCATGTAGTAGTCTACACCCTCAGTAGGGCAGCATGTAGTAGTCTACACCCTCAGTAGGGCAGCATGTAGTAGTCTACACCCTCAGTAGGGTAGCATGTAGTAGTCTCTACACCCTCAGTAGGGCAGCATGTAGTAGTCTCTACACCCTCAGTAGGGCAGCATGTAGTAGTCTCTACACCCTCAGTAGGGTAGCATGTGGTAGTCTACACCCTCAGTAGGGCAGCATGTAGTCTCTACACCCTCAGTAGGGTAGCATGTGGTAGTCTACACCCTCAGTAGGGCAGCATGTGGTAGTCTCTACACCCTCAGTAGGGCAGCACAACGACCAGGGCCGTGGCACACAGACACACAGGGAATTGGCATAATGACTAAATCGGGGATATAAGAGCAAAGTAAAAAGGCAAAGAAAGAAAGAAAGAAAGAAAGAAAGAGAGAAGGAGAGAGAAACCGAGTGAAGATGGAGTATGCTGCGGGTGTCCAATAGAATGTGTGTGTATTGTTAATTAGTCCAGGCATTTTTCCCCGGGAGTGGCGATTTCTGCCTCACAAGCAAACAACAAATTACCCCCGGTGTTCTGACCAGAGATAAATACATCCACAGAGCATCCACACTACCACCAGGGAACACACACACACACGCACACGCACTCCAGCACACATTCAGTACCATAACCTCATTTGACCTCACTATCCCTACCTCAATACTAACCTTAAAGGAAAACTCCAACATTTTGGGAAATTAGCTTATTTGCCATCTACCCTGGAGTTAGACAAGAAGATACATACCCTTTTTCTTCTCTGTGCATGCAGTAGGAGTAGGAAGACGTTGGGAACTAGGCTAATGGAGGAACCTACTTCCAGTGACTGCCGCTAAGCTAGGCTACAGTAACGGTGTGCGTCTTCCTACTCCTACTGCATGCACAGGGGGGAAAAGGGTATGTATCTTCTTGTCTAACTCCAGGGTAGATGCCAAATAAGCTAATTTCCCAAAATGTTGGAGTTTTCCTTTAACTTCATTGGACCCAACTAGCCCTACCTCAATACTAACCTTAACCTCATTGGACCTCACTAACCCTACCTCAGTACTAACCTTAACCTCATTGGACCTCACTACCCCTACCTCAGTACTAACCATAACCTCATTGGACCTCACTAACCCTACCTCAGTACTAACCTTAACCTCATTGGACCTCACTAACCCTACCTCAATACTAACCATAACCTCATTGGACGTCACTAACCCTACCTCAATACTAACCATAACCTCATTGGACCTCACTAACCCTACCTCAGTACTAACCTTAACCTCATTGAACCTCGCGGCCAGACTTAAACACCCATTGGACACGGTGCACGACATGCCTGTTTTTTTTGTTAATCCCCATGCACTCGTTTGTGGTCCAAGCGCTATGTTTCAAGACACCAACAGCGCGAGAGATCCGCGTTGACAAAACAGCCCCCAGGTGGCCCCTCAAAACGACTCGGCGGCCGGGTTTCCAGGAGAGCTACGCCACTCAATACCGCACTTCGCTGTGTTTTACTGTTTTTTAATATTGC
>NC_140169.1:139125392-139145392 GCF_963971535.1 Notolepis coatsorum | reverse complement strand
CATCCAATCGACAAACTGCCTGGGCTCCAGCTCCACCTTATTGGTCACCTGGGGGGGGGGAGGAGGGCGGGGTCAGGACGAGTCACCCCGAGAACATTCAAACCTAAACAAGACGTGATCGTTTAAAGCTACTGCAAGGATCATGTTCAACAATACCATATCATATATCAGTTGTGATACCGTACATTGGTATAATGACAGTAAACAAATGAGACCATAGCCAAAACAATTGGTAGACAAATTCCCATAAGACCACATTGCTTTGTGTTGCAAACACTGACCTATGGAGATGTTGCTCGGTAGCTTCCTGCATGGGATTCGTTTTGAACCATGAATGTGGAGTTATTTTTATTTGACCTTTATTTCCACAGGATGATCAATTCAGCTTCTCATTTACAATGATGGCCTGGGCAAGAGGCCCCAGGAGAGGTATTGTAAAAAATGTATTAATTTGCTGTTGTGGATTTATTGTGATGTTTCTTCTTGATCTGGGAAGCCCTGGCTATACAAATACATTTGATTTGATTTGATAAAAAATAAAAAAAAATAAATAAACAGTATGCATGAATCCAAGACACATCAATGAGGTAGACACAATGAAGTAAAAGAAAAAAAACAGCCTAACTACTGGCAATATAGAGAGAGGAGAAGGGGAATCAACATGTACAACAGTGAGCTAGGGACTGTTGCAGTTTCTGCTTAAACACATGGAATGATGGAAGTGATGAAAGTTCGATAACGCAGATTGCTTTTTAGAAAGGCTTCCTTTGCGCTGTAATGCCGTTGGAGGGGCGCAACATGAACACAAAACGGAGGCTACCAACGGACTCGTTGCGGTTCTCAGCGCTATCATTGTGTTTCCTAATCAGTCATCTTGCCAAGGAGCAGACACTGAATTTACAACGATATATTAATGTCAAAATCCTCCCAGCAGGGCCTTTAACGTTCACAGTTTAAGTAAGTCCAATCTAAGTCCAAGTATAAGTCATCTATTAAGTCGGTCCAATCTATAGAATTGCCTTGTGAGAAATGCGGCACCAGACATACTGAGGGCCAAGCGCTGGATGGGAGATCATTCTGCAAACACTACAACAGCACCAGAGAGAGAAGCAGTCGCCTCTGGGCACGCCGTTTGGAACGGACCGTGTCTAAATTACTTTTACAAGCACGTCCTACAACATCCCAGAGTTGAAATAATGTGTCGATAAACCTCCTCAATTGATTGGTTTATACCCTAACTGTCGTTGTTGTCTATAGGTCCGTAGCCGTAGTGTTGGGTGATGCACGCGTCTTCCCCTGGCGTTGGCCTCGGTGACGAAGTGCTCCCGGAACCGACGGTGACAAATGCGGTGGACGTGACGAAAACAAACCATAAAACAGATTTCAGCGTCGCCGCCTTCCTCTTCGCTCCCTATATATCCATAACAGGGCTGTAAAACAGGCCATTGTCTTCGCTCCCTATAGTATATATCCATACGACACGGATCATAACAGGGCTGTAAAAACAGGCGGGAAAAACCAGGCATTAGTTGCAGCCGTCCACACCTTCATATCAGCCGTTCCTTTACGCTGTGTCGTTCCGGTTCGCTCGAGACATTGAAAAGGTCAGCAAGTTGGATAAAAGCCTCCGGAAAATAGCATTACGAGATCTACGGGGAGCGTTGTGGGTGGGAATAATTCAGAGGCCATAGCACTGGTCCTCCCTGTTTGTTTGTGTGTTTGTGTGTGTCTGTGTCTGTGTCTGTGTGTGTGTGTGTGTGTGTGTGTGTCTAGTCTAAATGTCAGACGCTTGTGTATTCCTAAAGCTCACACACTGTCTAATAAAAAGGACCATCTGGGTGGATGTGTGTTGAGGGCAGGCCTCTGGCAGAGCGAGTCTCTCTCCTCCACCTCCCTCTCCACGCCTCCCTTCACTCCTCCCTCCTTCCTTCCATCCATCCACCCTGATGTTCCATTCTCTGCCTAATTGATGACAGGTGTACGACTTATCAGCGCTTCAGCCATTTGGCTTTCAGGAAATAATCGTACTGATCGGATATTCCTTCAGATAGACGGCATCTCTCCACCTATCCATCCATCTCTCCATCCATACCTCTCTCCACCCATCCATCCATCTCTCCATCCATACCTCTCTCCACCCATCCATCCATCTCCCCCCCCTCCTTAAATCCATCCTCCCCTCCCTCCCTCCACTCATCCATCCCTCCCTCACTTCCTCAATCCTTCCACTCATCCCTCCATCCATCCACTCATCCATCCATCCCTCCATCCATCCTTCCACTGATCCATCCCTCACTCTATCCATCCATCCATCCATCCACCCATCTCTCCAACCCTCCATCCTTCCACCCATCTCTCCCTCCCTCCTTCACTCCACCCACCCATCCGCTCATCGGTCTGTCCATCCATCCTTCCACCGACCCATCCATCCATTCATTCATTTATCTATCCATCCATCCAATCATCCACTCATATAAATGGTGCATTTATATAGCGCCTTTATCCAAATGCACTTTACAATTCGTTCCTCACATTTTACCCATCCACTCACACATTCACACACTGATGGCGGAGGCGACCATGGACCAAGGACACTCATTACCAGGAGACTGCTCTACCTCCTGAGCCACTGTCGCGCCTCATATGTCTGTCCACCTATCCACCCATCCATCAATTCATCCCTCCCTCTATCCATCCATCCTGTTTCTCAGTATTGAAGTCCTTCACTTTGCCCTCTTACTTTCCTCTTCCCTCCTCCTCTCTAGTCTCCCCCCGTCAGTCTTATCCTCAACTTCCTTCTTCTCCGTTTCCTGTTGTGCATCAGGAGTTATTGCGCTTATAAATTAATTACTGTTGGGAGGATGGATGGAGGGATGAGAAGAGAGAGATAGATAGGAGATAGAGAGGGAGAGGGAGAGGGAGAGGGAGAGGGAGAGGGAGAGGGAGAGGGAGAGGGAGAGGGAGAGAGAGAGAGAGAGAGAGAGAGAGAGAGAGAGAGGGGGGTAATAAGGGGCCATATTTATGGTGTCTCAACTCGTTCATCACAGGCCTATAAAAGTGAATGGACTGGGTGACTGGGTGACTGCACAGCACCATCTCTGTTGCTAGGAGGTCAAATAGACACGCAGCACTGGTGCAAAGGCGAGAGTGTGTGTGTGCGTGTTTCTGTGTCTGTGTGTGTGTCTGTGCGTGTATCGGTGTGTGTGTGTGTTTGTGTGTGTGCTTAAGGTACCTGCCTGTCTGTCTAGTTCAATGGTTGAATGATTAATGGGCACAGGGACTCTGTATGATTATGATGATGACATGCGTGCGTGTGTGCGTGTGTGTGTGTGTGTGTGTGTGTGTGTGTGTGTGTGCATGTGCGTGTGTGCGTGTGTGCATATGAATGCCAACATGCTTGTGTGTATAAATATATCATCATCATGTCAGTAGATTGTAGGCAAGGTATACCATGTCTACTGTTACAATGAGAACATTACCTGTTGCTATTATTATTATTATTACTACTACTACAGTATAATTTTTTGCCCTTTATTAAAGCATTTTGTTTCTCAAGAGACGGTAGGGAGACGGAGAGGAGGGACACAGGAGCGATGGTCCCGGTGGTCCTTCAGGGGTACTTCCAGACACAAGGGGCCTGAAACACTGCCGAGCTACAGCAGCTCTGGGGGGGTGCAGCAGTAAGATCCTTCACGTTATTCTATGGCAGTGGTTTCCAGGACTAGGAGTCCCCAGCAGGGGGCCAGGGTGCGTCGCAGGATGAACGCTAAATCAAGTTAAGTTCAGCTCATAATCGTTAGTGGAAATAATATAGCATTACTACATTATATTACACAGCATATTCCGTTATGTTAGCTCATGCAATTGTCAGCGCTTTGTTTGATCTTATCCGGCGACCCACCTGGCGACTGTCCTATGTGAAAACTGCCTGAAGAACTCAGTTACTTTTCTCTACTCTGCATTGTATATTGTATATATGTATATTGAACACTTTTGTGTTGTTTACACTCGTCTACGTACTCGACTTTCTATTTTATACTGAAGTATTTTTATCTAGCACTCTCAGGAGCAAAAGAGAAAGAAGCATTTCATATAAAAGTATTCTGTATTGGGGAGCTCCAGTAGCTCACCACGTACCGCGAGTGCTATTTCAGCGCCGTGGACAACCGTGCTCGTCACGGATCTGGGGCTGAGCGAGTTCGAATCCCGGACTGCAGCCGTGCCTTTCCCAGAGTGTCTTCCCCCCCATCTGAACCCTTTCAGCCTGCTTCTGTCGGTCGAACTTGACCAAGTATAAATGCGATAAACGTATAAAAGAGCCAGGGAAATGGCCAAAGTTTAAAAAAAAAAAAAAAGTATTCTGTATTTTGGTGTATGACAACTAATAAAGAAACTTGAACCTTGAGATTGAGGGGGGGGGGAATGAGACTAAAGAAAGGGACGTGCCGGGATGTTCAGCAGTGAAAACAGAGAGCTGATGATGGTTCGCTGGCTGCTGCTGCTGCTAACACCCTTAGTGTCGTTCCCAATGTCAGCCACACTCCGTCAGTTGCTATTTTGGGAGGCGCAGCAGCGCGGGGGAATCAGGGAAATCTATAGCTTACTTAATTTCACCGTCTCGCTCCAAATGTACGACTCCCGCCACCGAAACGCGAGCCGCCGGGGGGAGAGATCGGATTTGAGAAACATGAAACGGCAAAATCCTGTTGAGGATGAGGAGGAACGTGGTTAAAATAGGAGAGAGACGCTCAGGAGATAAACTCAGGGGGTTAACACCCGATGGGCACCGATAACACCGTGCGGGGCGGGGAGTGAGACGGGGAGTGAGACGGTACAGTGAACCATAGGAGGATGCAGAGCTGGCCGGCGGAGCCTGCATATGAAGACGTCCTCGTAAAGAGTGAGCGAGGGACGCGCTGGAGGCCTGGAGGGAAGTGGAGGGGAAGAAACACTTCAATAACAATCAGACTTTGCCTCCTGGTCGTTGGTCTGGGGAGGGTGTAGACTAACCACATGCTGCCCTACTGTCGGTCTGGGGAGGGTGTAGACTAACCACATGCTGCCCTATACTGTCGGTCTGGGGAGGGTGTAGACTACCACATGCTGCCCTATACTGTCGGTCTGGGGAGGGTGTAGACTACCACATGCTGCCCTACTGTCGGTCTGGGGAGGGTGTAGACTACCACATGCTGCCCTATACTGTGGGTCTGGGGAGGGTGTAGACTATCACATGCTGCCCTATACTGTGGGTCTGGGGAGGGTGTAGACTACCACATGCTGCCCTATACTGTGGGTCTGGGGAGGGTGTAGACTACCACATGCTGCCCTATACTGTGGGTCTGGGGAGGGTGTAGACTACCACATGCTGCCCTACTGTCGGTCTGGGGAGGGTGTAGACTAACCACATGCTGCCCTACTGTCGGTCTGGGGAGGGTGTAGACTACCACATGCTGCCCTATACTGTCGGTCTGGGGAGGGTGTAGACTACCACATGCTGCCCTATACTGTCGGTCTGGGGAGGGTGTAGACTACCACATGCTGCCCTATACTGTCGCTCTGGGGAGGGTGTAGACTACCACATGCTGCCCTATACTGTCGGTCTGGGGAGGGTGTAGACTACCACATGCTGCCCTACTGTCGGTCTGGGGAGGGTGTAGACTACCACATGCCTCCTCCGATACATGTGGAATCGCCATCTGCTTCTTTTCACCTGACAGCGAGGAGTTTCACTAGGAGAACGTAAGGCGTGTGGAAGTTCACACCATCACCCCCCTGATCCCCTCCTTGCTGAACAGGCGCCCGACCGACCAGTAGGAGACGCTATTGCAACGACCAGTATCCCCGACCGGCTTCCCACCCACAAACAATTGAGGTACCGCTGCCAGGAATTGGACCCCTGGGTCTCTGTGGTGGTAGGCGGGATCTTAGACCTCTACACTACCCAGACACACCAATCAGGAGTGGGAAGGTTACTTCGAAGTGTAATTTGACGTGGATTATTGATGACCAGCTAAAAACTGTAAAAAACGTAATCAGATTTGTATTGCTTTCAGACTTTACTTTGCATCAGAAATCTATTTAATATGAAGGTCAAATGGAAATACCATGGTTTACTTCTGGCTTGCTGAAATCTGCAAAGAAGAAAAAAAAAATTATACAAAAAGTTTGTGACTAGCCCGACCCCTTTAAAATCAGATGTTTACAAAAAATTCAAAAATAAATTTACATACTTGCTTCGTGCAGCAAAAAAGACATATTATTCCGATAAATTTAAAGAAGCTGCCAGCAACATAAAATCGACATGGAACGTCATAAATCAATTACTTAATAAAAAAAGGCATGCCGTTTCATTTCAAACTACTTTTGTGGATGGAAATGGAACATACACAAACTCATCAGAGATGGCAAATGGTTTCAATAATTATTGTGTAAACATTGGAATTTCCTTGGCTAGAAATATTAAAAGCACAAATAACTGTCCACTTGACAAGATTCAAGGTCAGTACCCATCTATGTCTATTATTTGAACCACCTACCTCTGAAGAAATACAAAATATTATTTTAAATAAAAAAAACTCAGCAGCAGGTTATGCTAATATTAAAAGTAGTCTGCTTAAAGAGGTATTACCTTCAATAATTGAGCCATTGAACCACGTTTTTTCACTCTCCCTGGAAACGGGTGTTGTTCCAGGAGACTTGAAAGTGGCAAAAGTTATACCTCTGTTTAAATCTGGTGACTCATCCTTATTTTCCAATTACAGACCGATTTTGATATTACCGTCCATGTCTAAAATATTAGAGAAGCTGGTTTATACCAGCATTTTTAAACATCTTAATGACAATATATTATATGAACATCAATACGGTTTCAGACAGAAACACTCTACTTACATGGCTCTCTTACAGTTTATAGATAGAATCACAGATGCACTAGACAACAAGCAATTTTCAATTGGTATATTTCTGGATCTATCCAAAGCATTTGATACTGTGGACCATAAAATACTTATATCAAAGCTTCAGAGGTATGGTTTGGCTGGTGACGTGATTAAATGGCTCAGTGACTATCTTTATAATAGGGAACAGTTTGTTTCCATTAATAGCGATGACTCTGACAGGGCAAAGCTAGTCTGTGGGGTTCCTCAGGGCTCTATACTTGGCCCCCTTTTATTTTTGATTTATATAAATGATTTTGCTTGGGTATCTCCTAGAGTATTCTCGATCTTGTTTGCTGATGACACCAACATTATAATGTCACATGATAATTTTGCAGTATTAATTAGGGAAGCCAATGATGGTTTATCTTGTGTCTCAGATTGGTTCCAGACTAATAAGCTATCGTTAAATGTAGAAAAATCTAATTTTATTGTATTTTGTAATAAAGGTAAAAGTTATTAGAAAAAGGAGGCAAAGCTATTAATCAGTAACACCGAAATCAAACAAGTAACTTCAACAAAGTTTTTAGGGATCTTAGTTGATGATAAACTCAATTGGAAAAAACACATTGATCATGTTTGTAAAAAAGCAATGAAGACAGTAGGTATAATTAGGAAGGTGTGTTCATTGATAAATAGAAGTTTTTAATCCTGTATTATAGTCTTATCTTTCCTTACATATCTTATTGTAACATAATATGGGCTAGCACTCATTCATCTCATCTTCAAAAAATTATTTTACTTCAAAAAAGATTTGTTAGACTGGCAACCCTCTCAGATCGATTTGAACCATCTGCTCCTCTTTTCAAGAAACTAAACATTCTGACTGTCTGAGGTTAATTCTTTACAGATATGTATATTTGTGTACAAATGCATTTATGATCACAATCTACCAAATGGTTTTAATAGTTTTTTTTCCTTTTAATTCAGATGTTCATTCATATGTTACACGTCAGTCCAGGGACCTGCATATACCTTATTGTGGTACTTCACTTAGACAGTTCTCAGTGAGGTATAGAGGGTCCAATCTTTGGAATGCAGCTGATCCAATGCTGAGGAAATCTCCATCTCTGCTTATTTTTAAAGCAAACTACAAAAAAATGCTCATATCCAAAAGTAGTAGATAGATAAATAGGTCATACATTGTAGGTATGATTTTGGTTATGTGGGTGGGTAGGTTTGTAGGCAGGTGGGTGGGTTGTTATATATTATTATGTATGCAGTATACAGTATATGCATGTATGTACTGTGTGTATGTATGTTTGTATTAACACGTATCTTTTTAATGTATTCTGGTATTTTATAATATGTATATTTTTGTATTTTTGTATGTTTGATTTTATAAAACAGGGGAAGTTCTCGATAAGCCTCTAGGCTTCCAACGTCTCCTTCACAATGGTTATAACTTATTATGTATTGTTTTTACTTTTGTTTAACTGTGTTAATAAATAAATACAAAAAATACACTACTCCTCACCTTCAAAGCCCTCCATAGCCTGCCCTCCATAGCCTGCCCCCCCCCCCCCCCCCCCCCACCTGATTGACTGACCTCCTTCTCCCCTACCGCCCCACCCGTTCCATCCCGTCCTCTTCCACTGTTTCCCTCACTGTCCCGCCATCTAAACTTAAACGTTTTGGTGACTGGGCTTTTTCACGAGCTGCACCCAGACTGTGGAACACCCTCCCTCAGACTGTCCGAGACTCTCCCTCACTCTCCACCTTTAAATCCCGACTCAAAACCTACCTGTTCTCCCAAGCATACAACCTTCCCCACCCATAACCACCCTCCTCCAAAGTCCAACCTACCACCTCCCTTCCCCCTTCCCTACTTTCTCTCTCTCCTTTGCTCATTGTCAGCGTCTTTGGGTTCCTGAAAAGCACTTTATAAATAAAATTTATTATTATTATTATTATTATTATAGTTTGTTACGGCAGAGCTCCACGGCACGGCTGCATGCAGCTCTTCCGCCTGCTTCATTAACGGCGGTCGCCAGGATAGACCTTTAATTTGATTTATTGTGTGATCTACAGTATGGGTACATATATATTTAGCTCATTTATCAAATAGTTTATTTAGTTATTTAGGCTATTTATTTATGTCTTTGTTTGTTTAGTTATTTGGGCCTATATTTATCATGACTTTATTGTCTGAACGGGCTCTTTTTTTGGTTAAAATGGCGGTCAGTAGCAGCAATAACAAGTCATTCTGTGTCAACTCCACCCACCATGGGTGATGGACTCAGCGTTGCTCCGTGCCCACAGGGACCAGGGCGGAGCGCTGAGCCATGAGAGAGAACCTCTCATAACACTAGACTGTAGCCTACTACTGTGTCAATTTGACTGTCTGACTTTCCTGTTTTTACAATTCAGAACATTCCATTTATTTAATCCGATTAATCGCATGACTGTCCATAGTTAATCGCAAATTAATCGCATATTTTTTGATCCGTTCTAAATCTACCTTAAACGGATATTTTTCAAGTTTTAATACTCTTGTCAACACGAGTCAACAAATGCTTGCTTCATGCAGCCATTTAACACAAACGGATGACCCTCGTGCATTGCAAATTTGCATCAAATTCAAAACGGAGTGATGCACAAAATAACTCAAAAGAAAATAATAATTTAAAACAATGAATAAAGTGTGCATGAAATAATAGGGGAAAGAAAACGCTAGGAACGTGTTACATTCACCCACACAAGGGCTGAGGACTCGCATGCGTCTCTCTCTCTTTCTCTCTCTTTCTCTCTCTCTCCCCCTCTCCCTCCCTCCCTCCCTCTCTCCCTCTCTCTCTCTCTCTCTCCCTCTCTCTCGCTCTCTCTCAAACATAGTATCAATGAGAGTATCAATAATACACCTGAGTGAAGTCGGAAAAAAACAGGCGTCATGGAGCGCCTTGCCTTACACTGGCAGGGAAACATCACAGCATTAAAGCCTGCCGAGCCGGTCCATATATATATATATATATATATATGTATAATTAAAACTCAGATGAAACGTTCGCGGTTTTACATCGAGGCCACCGGATGACCCTCGTAACCACGGCGACTGAGAGCAGCGGGGGAACGAGGCCGGGCGCTCCGGCAGCACGGCGTGAGCGGAGAGAGCCAGGAGCACCGAGGTCGAGTCAACAGTGGCCACTGAATAGCATGAGAACGACGAGCTTCAAAAAGGAACACGGCGACATTATGGGATGTTATTATGTCTGTCGTTATTATGCCTGTGAGCAGGTAGGCTCCGTCTAAAACAGTCAGTACAACCGAGATATATTTTACTAGTCGAATATATTCGACAATCGATGCCCATCGCTAATATATATATATATATATAGTCTATGTAGCTACATCCATCTCTGGTCTGTTGAGACTCCAGAGACTCCACTTAACACCACTCACCGCTGCAATTGTCTCTGCAACATTCTAAAAACGATTTCGTCCCATCACAAATCTTTGATGGTGACCTTTGTAGTGTGGTAGTGAAAGGTTTAACCGTCTGTAGTGTGGTAGTGAAAGGTTTAACCGTCTGTAGTGTGGTAGTGAAAGGTTTAACCGTCTGTAGTGTGGTAGTGAAAGGTTTAACCATCTGTAGTGTGGTAGTGAAAGGTTAACCTTCGGTCTCGTGGTAGTGAAAGCGTTAACCCTTCTGTAGTGTGGTGTAACGGTTCCAGGGAGGACAATGTAAATAGTGGTCACAATGAGAACAGTGGTCTCCTACATTTACATTTACATTTACATTTAGTCATTTAGCTGACGCTTTTATCCAAAGCGACTTACAAGTTCTGTACGACAAGCCATCAGGAAGGGCACAACTCTATCAGCTGAGCAACAATGTTCATCAAAGTGTTGAGTGCTACAGTGTAGGTTAGTTTATTAGGACAAGTGCATGACAGTACGGTTAGTTAGGGTTAGATTTTTTTATTGTTTTTCTTTTTTTTTTTTTTTTATTCAGATAATGGTTGAAGAAGTGCGTCTTTAGTCGACGGCGAAAGATTGGACGTGATTCGGCTGTCCTAACTGGGGTGGGTAGTTCATTCCACCATTGTGGGGCAAGGACTGAGAATAGGCGACTTCTCTTTGATGACCCTCCCGGAGCTTGGATAGGAGTAGGTCTGAGGCGGCCAGAAGATGCAGAGCGTAGGGGTCTTGAGGGTGTGTAGTTAGAGACCATTGACCGGAGGTAGGCGGGAGCGGTTCCCTTTGCCGCACGGTATGCTAGGTCGAGGGCCTTGAAGCGGATTCGTGCAGCAATGGGGAGCCAGTGCAGGTCCCTAAGAAGTGGGGTGACATGGGCCGACTTCGGTAGGTTTGAGATCAGGCGGGCCGCTGCGTTCTGAATGAGTTGAAGAGGCTTAGTGGCAGTGGCCGGGAGGCCAGCGAGCAGTGCATTGCAGTAGTCGAGGCGGGAGATGACTGTTGATTGGACGAGGAGTTGGGTGGCTTCTTTTGTCAGGAAGGGGCGTATCCTTCTGACGTTGCTCAGGAGGAATCGGCAGGTTCTGGTCGTCGCTGCGATGTGAGCAGAGAAGTTCAACTGGTCGTCGAGGACAACACCAAGGTTCTTGGCGGTCGGGGACGCAGTCACAGCTGTATTCTCGACTGTGATTGAAAGGTCGGTTAGGGGGGAGGATTTGGCCGGCAGGTGGAGCAATTCTGTTTTGCTTAGGTTCAGTTTGAGGTGGTTGGACGTCATCCAGGCTGAGATGTCGGACAGACAGGCCGAGATCCGCTCAGAGACGTGGATATCTGAGGGAGGGAAGGAGAGGAAGAGTTGAGTATCGTCGGCATAACAATGGTAGGAGAAGCCATGGGACGTGATAATGTTACCCAGTGATTTAGTGTAGAGGGAGAAGAGAAGGGGTCCTAAAACCGAGCCCTGGGGGACACCCGTCCGCAGGGGGCGGGTGGCCGACAGGGTCCCTCTCCATGACACTTGGTAGGAGCGGTCATTGAGGTATGATGACAGCCATGTCAGCGCAGAGCCAGCCACTCCCATTCCTGCGAGGGCCGCAAGGAGGATCTGGTGGTTGACTGTGTCGAAGGCTGCAGATAGATCTAGGAGAATCAGGACAGAGGAGAGGCCTTTCGCTTTTGCTAAGTGAAGTGCCTCTGTGACCGCAATGAGGGCTGTCTCTGTGGAGTGACCAGTCCTGAAGCCTGACTGATTAGGGTCTAGGAGGTCATTCTGTAAGAGATAAGCAGTAAGTTGGTTGGATACAGCACGTTCAAGTGTTTTAGAAAGGAAGGAGAGAAGAGAGACAGGACGGTAGTTGCCTATGACGGTAGGGTTCAGGGTTGGTTTTTTTATGAGCGGCGTGACTCTGGCTTGTTTTAGGGAGGTGGGGACCACCCCCGAGTTGAGTGAGGAGTTGATGGTTGCAGTTAGGAATGGGAGGATGTCTGGTGCTATGGTCTGGAGGAGTGGGGAGGGTAGCTGGTCCAGCTGGCAAGTAGTCGGACGGTTTGACGTTACCAGTGTCAGGGTCTCTGCTTCTGTAATGGGAGAGAAAGATGACAGAGTGAAGGATGAGGTTCTCGATTCAGCATTTGGAATGGGTGGGGGTTGGGAGAAGGAGCTGCGGATGTTCTCCACTTTTTCCTCAAAGAAGATCGCAAAGTCTTCGGCAGAGAAAGATGAGGGAGGGGGGGGTGGGGGGGGAGTGAGGAGGGAGGACATGGTAGCATGCAGTTTGCGAAGATTCTTGGCAGAGGCCTCGATCCTATGGTGGAAGAAAGAAGCTTTGGCATTAGTGATGGTTTTGGAGAATGTTAACAAGAGGTTGTGATATGTGTCGATGTCAGCAGTGAGGCGTGACTTTCTATACTTCCTTTCAGCTGCTCTCAGGACCTGTCTTTGTTCTCTCACTGGATCTGTCAGCCATGGACTGGGTGGGGAACTCCTACCTCCCTCTAGTGGCCAGATGACCAAAATGGCCGCCTGCACCATCTGGCCACTAGAGGGAGGTAGGAGACCAGGTAGGAGACCACTGTTCTCATTGTGACCACTATTTACATTGTGGCCACTGTTTACATTGTCCTCCCTGGAACCGTTACAGTGAGGTAGTGAAAGGGTTAAGGAAGATGCTAGCCCTAGCCCCTCCTCCTCCACCACCACCAAACCCCATTTTTATTTTAAAATGCTAAATGTGTCCATATCTCTATCGAGGAGGAAAATCATATTGCGATTTTCTTTGGCCAGATAAGTCTACTGCAACTGCTATGTGATTAATCATATCACAGGGAATAATACATAATACACCTGGATGTCCCCGAGGGGATTAATAAAAGGAACATCTTATCTTGTTTTTCTTCACGATATGCCTTTTCATGGGAAAGAAAATGTAAATGATCATGGTGTGATTTTTGTGGGACTCAAATGCTTAAGTCTGTGGAATATGATCATGTGACGTGTAGGTCACGGCCTCCTGGCAGCACCACGATATAGGGAGGTGTAGGCCGACGTCACTGGTTGTTCCACTAGCCGCCACTAGAGGGAGGTGTAGTCCGACGTCACTGGTTGTTCCACCCGTATAGGGATTCATCATTGGGAAAATGGATTATCGGCTATTGTAACAATTCTGCCGCATGGAAATTGAAAAGCTTTCCATTTTTGCACAAAACGAGTTCCCCTCTACCACTAACATTATTGTTTAAGCATTTATGGTTGAAATAAAATGTGGCAATTTTTTTTTATGATTAATTGCAAATATTTTCATTTTGAGCTATAGATTGTGGATGAATAAGCACAGAAAGGTACACCATGCAAATGTTAATGCTTTATTTGTTTTAAACGAGACGATTTAGAAATGGGCAATGGGGAAATACATTGCGTTGGACAGAGGGTGGAGCGCGAAAAACGGCAATGACGTAACCACTACACCTCCCTATTGATATATTTGTATAAGGTATTTTTATTTCAAGTTTCCCACATTATAACAGGTCCAAAAAGAACCAACAGAAATAAAATAAATTAAGTCAAAACCCTCACCACCCCCCCCCCCCCCCCCCCCAATAACAGACATATACATTATGAAAAACTAAATAAATAATACAACAAAAACTGGTCACATTGTCATGCTGTCAGCTTCCATGTCCTCAAAAAAAAAGGTTAGGAAAGGTTGCCAAATAGTATGGAATTGTCTCGTACATCCTCTGACAGTATACCTCATATTTTCCAATTTAATATGATACATGACCTCCCTGGCCCAATGAATGTATATATAGGTGGAATTGGGCCCTCCATTTAAATAATAGCAATCTCCTGGCCAGAACAGAAGATAGTGTATATTTTGATACAGATCTTGCCTTTATCAAATAATGCAGCCGGGCTAGGCATAATATGCAATATAATGCAATTTTGATAACATTTCGATTAATGGTGCAGTCCTACCATATGTATACCTACAACTTGTGTGTGTGTGTGTGTGTGTGTGTGTGTGTGTGTGTGTGTGTGTGTGTGTGTGTGTGTGTGTGTGTGTGTGTGTGTGTGTGTGTGTGTGTGTGCATGTGTGTGTGTGTGTGGACATACGTGCTGGAAGCAGCTCCGGACGCTGGGCTCGATGTTGGAACCCCCGAAGGCGGCCACCTCCCCCAGCTGCCGGGGAATCTGGATGGCATCGTGGAGCAGCAGACCCAGCTGTCTCTGGTCACATGTGTCACCTACTGACGCCACCTGGCTGAACAGGACTGAGGGGAGGGAGAGAGAAAAAAAAATAAAAACAAAATGTTCAAAATGTTTGAATCTTTCTCTCAATCCACTCCTCTCCTCATCTCCTCCTCATCTCTCTCTTTCTGCTGACAGTGTGGAACACGCTCCCTGCAGTCATACAGTTGCGTTACGGCGCCATGCTGTGTGCCGCGTGGGGAAAACTCCATTTAAACTGTGGACTTTATTTCAACCAACGGCACGACATAGAAGGTCTTCGCCATCAGCGCCGAGTGAGTCTGTGTTGAGTCTGTGTTGAGTCTGTGTTGAGTCTGTGTGCTCTAACGGTGTGAGTCTGTGTTGAGTCTGTGTTGAGTCTGTGTTGAGTCTGTGTTGAGTCTGTGTGCTCTAACGGTGTGAGTCTGTGTTGAGTCTGTGTTGAGTCTGTGTGCTCTAACGGTGTGAGTCTGTGTTGAGTCTGTGTTGAGTCTGTGTGCTCTAACGGTGTGAGTCTGTGTTGAGTCTGTGTTGAGTCTGTGTGCTCTAACGCTGTGAGTCTGTGTTGAGTCTGTGTTGAGTCTGTGTTGAGTCTGTGTGCTCTAACGGTGTTGAGTCTGTGTTGAGTCTGTGTTGAGTCTGTGTTGAGTCTGTGTTGAGTCTGTGTGCTCTAACGGTGTGAGTCTGTGTTGAGTCTGTGTTGAGTCTGTGTGCTCTAACGGTGTGAGTCTGTGTTGAGTCTGTGTGCTCTAACGGTGTGAGTCTGTCTTGAGTCTGTGTTGAGTCTGTGTGCTCTAACGCTGTGAGTCTGTGTTGAGTCTGTGTTGAGTCTGTGTGCTCTAACGGTGTGAGTCTGTTGAGTGTGTTGAGTCTGTGTTGAGTCTGTGTTGAGTCTGTGTGCTCTAACGGTGTGAGTCTGTGTTGAGTCTGTGTGCTCTAATGGTGTGAGTGGCAGTGAAAGGGTTAATGTACCTTTCCCGCGGTCAGAGACGTGTGGAATGAGATGTTGATTGTTTTGAAGTGAGGACTGGGATGTAATTTAGCAGTCGAGTCCACGACCGCGCCAGGGGTGACGACCGCGTAGACTGAACCGTTAAATGACGTGCGTCGTTCGGTTCGAGTCTATGCCGTCAGTGAGTGCACCTTTAAAGTTCAACCCGTGGCCTGGCGCCGATCTTAAAGGGTAATGACACTCAAAATAAAGAAATCTCTCTCGCAGAGCCAGAAACCAGAGAATCAATACTCAAACTGTGAGGTCCTCATCAGTTATGTCTGGAGCTTCTGACGGATTATTTGACAGATTTTGTGTGATTTAATTCTTTAAAAAAAAAAAGATTTATAAGCTTTATTCTACAATAGTATGCTAAGTTCTGAAATAGAAAAATGGACCCATATATGGACCCCTCAGAACATTCCCCTGGGTGCTCTCTAGGGATGGGTACCGAATTCGGTACTTTTGAGGTACCGAACCAAAACACGTTGGTACTACAGAGTATCGAATCAAGTGAGATACAAAAAAAAAAAAAAAATTTTTTTACTTTTTTCTTTTCATGTCAACGTTCACACGCACAATACATGCTTACCTAGGATTTGACTTGATTCAACAACAAAGCAGTCGGAGCAATGGCAAGCCGAAAACTGTCGAAATTGTAGTTATTTGAAGTTTGGATTTTTTTTTTCACAACTGAGGTAGGTAGATTAAATTTCTTGAGACTAAAGTACAGAAAAAATGTACCGTTGGGTACCGGTATCGATTCACAGGTACCGGTACCAGTATCGGTTCAAATGTGAAAGGTACCCATCCCTAGTGCTCTCAGTGTCCTCTTTACCATCTCTCCCAATCCATCGTCTATGGAGCAGCTTTAGACTTAATACCTGATGACACCACACATTTTTTGGGGATTAAGGAGAGAGTTCACTAATATCTTTTTACTGTACTTAAACCATAGGAATAAAATACGAGTTCTGAACACATCTGTAGTTCCCCTTTAAACCCGGCGTGTGCCTTCTTCGTCTACCTTCAAATACTTTAGTCGCCTTTAGACCGTTTAAATCTTCAACGACCAACCGTTTCACCCCAGCCTGCAGTCGTTTTTTTTATTGATTTATTGTGTGCTGTATTTCTCAACAATCGTCTGGAATGAGAGTTGAACTCTGTGATTTTCTAGACCAAATAAAGGTCGGCTGAATGACTGAATGGTTGAATAGCTGACTCGAGGGAGAGCGGGGATTTGAGAGAGAAGAGAGAGAAAGAAAGAGATAGAAGAGAAGGGGGGGGGGGCATGACAATTCTTTCTGTTCTGCCTGTTGGTGACTTTGATGTTGGTGGGACACCCTCCCCCTGGTGTCAGCTCCTGTTATGTTCTGTGATACTGTGTGTGTGTGTGTGTGTGTGTGTGTGTGTGTGTGTGTGTGTGTGTGTGTGTGTGTGTGTGTGTGTGTGTGTGTGTGTGTGTGTGTGTGTGTGTGTGGGTGTGTGTGTGTGTGTGTGTGTGTGTGTGTGTGTGTGTGTGTGTGCGTGCGTGTGTGTGTGTGTGCGTATGCATGCATAAACACCAGCCTTGATGTCAGCACTTGCATGAATCATAGTTGTGATAGTGATGCACACACCCACCCACACCCACACACATCCATTGTCATGTCATTGATCAACCCCCCGTCCTTCAAGACCGCATGTCCCAATCTTTCTCTGCAACAGGATATAATTGATATATTACACAAGTTGTCAAATTGAGAGTCGAAAGGGCATGTGTCAGGTTGTGTGTGTGTGTGTGTATGTATGTGTGTGTGTGTGTGTGTGTGTGTGTGTGTGTGTGTGTGTGTGTGTGTGTGTGTGTGTGTGTGTGTGTGTGTGTGTGTGTGTGTGTGTGTGTGTGTGTGTGTGTGTGTGTGTGTGTGTGTGTGTGTGTGTGTGTGTGTGTGTGTGTGTGTGTGTGTGTGTGTGTGTGTGTGTGTGTGTGTGTGTGTGTGTGTGTGTGTGTGGTTCTGACAGCCAATTAAAGTCTACAGGAGGATGGGGGCAACCAAGCGTGCTTGAGCCCCTTCTCCACCTAATAGAACTCGCCAGTGGAACGAATGGACTCAGAGACAGAGTCAGCGTCATAGAGAGAGGGGAGCGGGCGGAGAGAGGAGGAGGAGAGAGAGGGAGTGGGAGGAGAGAGAAGGAGGAGAGAGAGAGAGCGGGAGGAGAGAGGGAGGAGAGAGAAGGGGAGGAGAAGGAGGAGAGAGAGGGGAGCGGGAGGAGACAGAAGGAGGAGAGAGATGGAGCGGGAGGAGAGAGAGGAGGAGGAGCGAGAGGGAGCGGGAGGAGACAGAAGGAGGAGAGAGAAGGAGGAGCGAGAGGGAGCGGGAGGAGACAGAAGGACGAGAGTGAGGGGAGCGGGAGGAGACAGAAGGAGGAGAGAGATGGAGCGGGAGGAGAGAGAGGGAGAGGGAGGAGAGAGAGGGAGTGGGAGGAGGAGGAGGAGAGTGAGGGATAGGGAGGAGAGAGAAGGGGGAGGAGAACGAGGAGAGAGAGGGAGAGGGAGAGAGAAGGAGGAAAGGGAGGGAGAAAGGGGTGAGAGAGAGCAGTAGAGATAGAGAAATAATGGTACAATCAGAGCGCAGAGATGGAAAGAAAGAGAGAGAGAGCAATAGAGAGAAAATAAATCATTATCAGGGCATAGAGAAAGAGAGAGGAATACAGAGAGAGAGCAAAGAGACAACAGAGTGAGAGAGAGAAGAAAGCAGTAGAGATAAGGGCACAGAGAAAGAGAGAGAGGAAGAAAGAGAGAGCAAAGAGACAGCAGAGTGAGAGAGCAGTATAGATAAGGGCAAAGAGAAAGAAAGGAAGAAAGAGAGAGGAAGAAAGAGAGAGCAAAGAGACAGCAGAGTGAGAGAGCAGTATAGATAAGGGCACGGAGAAAGAGATATACAGGAAGAAAGAGAGAGAGAGAAAGAGAGATGAGGAAAGAGAGAGAGAGAAAGAGAGAGAAAGAGGAAGAGGAATAAAGAGTAAAGAGACTGCAGAGTGAGAGAGAGAGCAGTACTGATAAGGGCACAGAGAGAGAGAGAGAGAGAGAGAGAGAGAGAGATAGAGATGAAGAAAGAGAGAGGAGGAGAGAGAGACGAGAAGTGAAAATGACAGGCCTCTCTCAGCGCAGTAGCCCTGTATCTTCTCCCTCTAATCCCCGAAAATTAAATAGAAATAGAAAATAGGGACGCGAGAGAGAAATAAAACAGAATGGAGGGGAGTCCTCTCATCCAATCTGGGGGGCCTCTCTTCTCCGGCTCGCCTCCCTGTCAGCCAGGATTACAGCGGTGATGAGGCAGCGTGGGATCGGCTACCGCCTCCACGAGCGGGTACAACAGAGAAGCTGACCGCATGTGTGTGTGTGTGTGTGTTGTCTTGGTCTACAGAATAACAGGATTGTGTGTGTGTGCGTGTGTGACTGTGTGTGTGTGGAGATGCAAGCAACTTACATTTGTATTTCTCCTCCAGATGACCCTTGGCGAGCGACAGCAATCCCATCTTCATGGAGAGAACACGGATCTTCCCACTGCGTCCCCTGCAGGCAGAGACACACACATTAAGATGTTAGGGCCTTAAGACACATGGAACGCAGTGTGTGTCTGCACGTGTGTGTGTGTGTCTGCACGTGTGTGTGTGTGTGTGTGTGTGTGTGTGTGTGTGTGTGTGTGTGTGTGTGTGTGTGTGTGTGTGCGGCTGCACGCGTTGTTTTGAAGTAATCAAATAGGACAGCGGTGACAGAAAATCAGTAAGTCCCAATGCGCAAACCATGTCTGTGTGTGTGTGTGTGCAGTGTGCACATGTTTAAGCTAGTGAGCTTACGTGTGTTGTGTGTGTGTAGGTGTGTGTGTGTGTCCTCTGTATGTATGTAGAATGTCATTGGTGGAATCAAATAAAGCGCTTGAAACGTGCAGTAGTGAGCATGCTTGTGTGTGCGGTTGCTAGTGTTAATTGTATGTGTGTGGGACACAGAGACTTGCCATTCGTGTCTTAAATCTCCCAGGTCTACCAAAGAAAAGAGCCAAGCAACTAGCGAGGTTGTGTCGAGTTTCTGCTGTAATGGGACAGCCAGGCTGAGTGGTGGAGAGCATCATTAACTATACTCTTAAACCTTGGAATATTCTAAATCTTATTTAGTATACGTGGATATGAACGTGTGTATGTTGGTGACCTTGCGAGCGGAGATGAACCAGCAGTGGAGACCGCAGGATACAGATGAACAAACAATACATTGTATGATTTATGTCTTTCCGATATACATCTGCATATATACGCACATGAACATGGCAAGGTCACCAATATAGAGTCTGCACACTTATATTATTACTTAAATATATTCCCCCACAGATCAATTCACAACACCTTCTGGAAGCTTTTTTAATAAGTCTGCAGACTATATTTATTCACACATGCACAT
>NC_140169.1:139120392-139122892 GCF_963971535.1 Notolepis coatsorum | reverse complement strand
ACATAAGAGGACCAGACAGATAGTCAGCCAGGACTGTCACACATAAGAGGACCAGACAGATAGTCAGCCAGGACTGTCACACATAAGAGGACCAGACAGATAGTCAGCCAGGACTATCATACATAAGAGGATAAAACATCACCAATGCACCAGATCCTGACACATCAATACTCTAATGTAGAAACCCAGGTGTATCTGTGATGGGAGTTGCCCAGAGGCAGAGTGGCAGGTTGGTAACAGACTCTGTTGACCGGCTCACAAACAAATGGAAACTGAAACCAAAACCATCTAAAGAAAGAACTGACCATAGATCACACCTCCTCTTTGATGAGTCGCCCCAGGTGCGGCGTGATTGGGAGCCACACCTATAACTAAAATTATTAACAAACATTTACAGTACTAAGTCATTAATAAGTCATTAACTAACAGTGATCTATTACCTATATATAACACTTCTTCAATCAATATCTGAAATTAAGAAAAAATTAGACATGAGACCGAAATCTCTTTTTCACGCACAACTTGTTTACAATATACCGGACATTTAAAAACACAAATACAAACAACAGTTCTGAAACAATTTTTTTTATTAAAACAAGTACAAGCAAGCAGCATTACCACTGACCAGTCTCTACACATTTGTGTACCACTTGGGCGTTTTAAAATGCATGCTAATTAGTTTAATCACATTGTGATCAACCTACAGGATTTTAGGATGCATGAAACATCGGCTTAAATTGGAATGCCACTCTGAGAGAAGCAACACCCACACTACAACACATAGTCCAAGCGTAGGCGATCTATACTCTACCAGTCATGCATATTTAGGCCAATACCAAGCAGAGGACTCATTATATGAATAGATCCTCAGTACTATAGTCATAGCATGATAAATGGACTGCATTTATATAGCAGCTTATATAAGCGCTTCACAACGTGTGCCTGACATTCATCCATTCACTCACACATTCACACACCGACGGCGGAGGCAACCATGCAAGGTGCCAACCTGATCATCGGGTTAAGTGTCTTGCTTAAGGACACTTTGACACACTGGCGGGAGGATCCGGAATCAAACCTGGGAACCTTCTGATTAACAGATGACTGCTCTACCTCCTGAGCCACTGTCACAGCTGAGAACAGCACAGCCTATTGGTAGAGACAGCCTATTGGTAGAAGCAGCCTATTGGTAGAGACAGCCTATTGGTAGAGACAGCCTATTGGTAGAGACAGCCTATTGGTAGAAGCAGCCTATTGGTAGAAACAGCCTATTGGTAGAGACAGCCTATTGGTAGAAACAGCCTATTGGTAGAAGCAGCCTATTGGTAGAGACAGCCTATTGGTAGAGACAGCCTATTGGTAGAGACAGCCTATTGGTAGAGACAGCCTATTGGTACATAGAGACAGCCTATTGGTACATAGAGACAGCCTATTGGTACATAGAGACAGCCTATTGGTAGAAGCAGCCTATTGGTAGAGACAGCCTATTGGTAGAAGCAGCCTATTTGTACATAGAGACAGCCTATTGGTAGAAGCAGCCTATTGGTAGAAGCAGCCTATTGGTAGAGACAGCCTATTGGTAGAGACAGCCTATTGGTAGAAACAGCCTATTGGTAGAAGCAGCCTATTGGTAGAAACAGCCTATTGGTAGAAGCAGCCTATTGGTAGAAACAGCCTATTGGTAGAGACAGCCTATTGGTAGAGACAGCCTATTGGTAGAGACAGCCTATTGGTACATAGAGACAGCCTATTGGTACATAGAGACAGCCTATTGGTAGAAGCAGCCTATTGGTAGAGACAGCCTATTGGTAGAAGCAGCCTATTTGTACATAGAGACAGCCTATTGGTAGAAGCAGCCTATTGGTAGAAGCAGCCTATTGGTAGAGACAGCCTATTGGTAGAGACAGCCTATTGGTAGAAACAGCCTATTGGTAGAAGCAGCCTATTGGTAGAAACAGCCTATTGGTAGAAACAGCCTATTGGTAGAAACAGCCTATTGGTAGAAGCAGCCTATTGGTAGAAACAGCCTATTGGTAGAAACAGCCTATTGGTAGAGACAGCCTATTGGTAGAAACAGCCTATTGGTAGAGACAGCCTATTGGTAGAAACAGCCTATTGGTAGAAACAGCCTATTGGTAGAAACAGCCTATTGGTAGGCGTCTAGTTTTTTTACCAACGTTCTGCGATCTGATTGGCCACTGACGTTTCTGGTCGTGTGACATGTGCGGCCAATCGAGTGACGCCTGTTTCTTTCACCGGTTAAGCTTAGGCACTCTTTCGAAGTTGGTTAAGGTTAGAGTTGGTCTTAGAGCAGGGCGATAGAACGCCAGCCCTGATTCCAAACTCTAACCTTAACCAACTTCGAAAGAGTCGCCTAAGCTTAACCGGTGATAAACTAGGCGTTAGGTAGTTTGCATGCTGTTCGAGGCGGAAATGGGCAAAGACACAGGCGTCACGCGATTGGGCGCACATGTCACATGACCAGAAACGTCAGTGGCCA
>NC_140169.1:139087892-139115392 GCF_963971535.1 Notolepis coatsorum | reverse complement strand
AGCTTACTCACTCACTCAACCAGTAGCTTACTCACTCACTCAACCAGTAGCTTACTCACTCACTCACCCAGTAGCTTACTCACTCACTCACCCAGTAGCTTACTCACTCACTCAACCAGTAGCTTACTCACTCACTCAACCAGTAGCTTACTCACTCACTCAACCAGTAGCTTACTCACTCACTCACTAGCTTACTCACTCACTCACCCAGTAGCTTACTCACTCACTCACTAGCTTACTCACTCACTCACCCAGTAGCTTACTCACTCACTCAACCAGTAGCTTACTCACTCACTCAACCAGTAGCTTACTCACTCACTCAACCAGTAGCTTACTCACTCACTCACCCAGTAGCTTACTCACTCACTCACCCAGTAGCTTACTCACTCACTCACCCAGTAGCTTACTCACTCACTCACCCAGTAGCTTACTCACTCACCCAGTAGCTTAATGTGTATAACGATACTTATATTCACCACGGTATAACACGGGAACGTATGGATGAAAAAATGTATTCCTTTTCACATATTGAACGATAGATAGGTGATGTCAAATGGGCCTGTATCCATAGCTAGAATATAGAATATAGCTATAGCTCTACAAACAAGGTGACGCACTCCTATCTTTTAAAGCGTGGCAGTGCTAGAACGGGGGCAGACTAATTCCCGGCGGTCAATGAGTTAATATTATGAAAATAGTTTTTATGAACTTATTTCACTTAGATGATTTAATTCATGAGTTGAGGCCCCGTATAGGCCCATCTGGGTCTCTTGCCTCTACTCAGCACCTTTATATACACTTTCTGTCATGATCAATGTTTTGATTTTTTACGGTTTCGCTGAAATGGTGCGAAATAAAGAAAGAAACGATTTATACATTTGTGTGTTACGGATCTCTCCATTCAAAACTCCCGGAGTGCTGCGTCTCCTCATTATATTACATTATCATATTATAATAGTATATCATCAGGCAGTTGCCATACACACACATACATCACTGGCCACGGTTGTCATTTAACGAGTATCACACGCTTTTATTTTTTTATCACAATCACCCGTCATTTGCCTACCAAGATGTCTGCCATGATTATGACGACGATGGGAGGAATACAGTGGATGCACGTGCGTATATGCCCTTACAGTCACGACTGTGACTAATATGAAATCCAATCTGTCCTTGGCTACAGTACTGCTGTCACTCGCTGCTGAGCCTCAAGTCGTTTCAACAAGCACCTTCCACCTGGACTCACAGCATGTATTCAGGGTAATGGACTTACAGCGCAGGGTAGCAGCCCGTGTGTTTATCATACTTACAGCACAGTGCTTTCTGTAGCCTGCGGATCTTCATGGCCGTCCGGTACGCCGAGAATCTCACATTGTTCAAGTCGGCTGCAAAAAAAAAAAAAGAAGAGACAAGGAACGATTAAAGATAAAGGAAGGAGGGTCAGAGGAAAAGAAATAAGAAAAGAAAAGAAACGGGATAGAAAATAATCAAATCAGACAGAATCTGCCGCATGGGTCTAAGATAACTAGCAAGACCTTGGTCTTCTACGAGACAACTCCGCCAAAGTGATAAAAGCACTGTGAGTGATTGTGTGTGTGTGTGTGTGTGCGTGTGTGTGTGTGTGTGTGCCTGTGTATAATTGGGTTAGTGAGCTCCGTCTCTGTGGAACAGAGTCTTATTTGTTCATCCTTGGGCTCTACAGCGAACTACCTCCCAGAGATCCAACTGCTGATTATTACAGATCCAACTGCTCATTAAGGAATGGAAACACCGGACACCTCCAGGGATAATATGGATTTATATATGGATGGAGAGAGAGGGAGGGAGGGAGGGAGGGAGGGAGGGAGGGAGGGAGAAAGAAAGAGAGTGAGGGAGGGAGGGAGGGAGGGAGGGAGGGAGGGAGGGAGGGAGGGAGGGAGGGAGGGAGGGAGGGAGAGAGAGGGAGAGGAGAGAGAGAGAGTGTGCGTGTCCTACCTAGCGACTGGTACAGCTCAGTCATCTTAGGATGGTCCCAGCAGGTGGTCTGTGTCTGGTGGCTGAAACACACGAAGGGTGGAGAACCATTAGGTCTGGATCACACACGCACGCACACACACAGACACACACGCACGCACACACACACACACACACAGACACGCACGCACACACAGACACACACAGTAAATGCACAAAAGGGACATAAACATTGCAAATGCGACGGATATTAAGACACCTGGCAGTCTGCTCAACATACAAGCATAAGTGCTCAACATACAAGCATGCGGGGCGGCCGGGTAGCACAGCGGACTAAGCGTCTGTCTACCACCGCAGAGACACTGGTATCGAATCCGGCTGTCAGCGGTGCCTCCGGCTTGGCCCGGTCGTCATACTGACACAATTGGCAGAGTTAGCGGGTGGGAAGCCGGTGGGTGGTAATCTGGTCGTTGTAAACAGCGACTCCTACAGGTCAGTCAGGGCGCCTGCACAGCGAGGGAGGGAAATGGTGGAGGTAGTGTGACCCTCCCACGCGTTACACTTCACCAATGAGAGTCCTCGCTGCCAGGTGAAAAGAGGCTGCTGGCTGTCTCCTATGTATCGGAGGAAGCGTGTGATAGACTTCAGGGCTCCCTAGACCGACCAGTGGGGGGGGCACATGTGTGCAACAACCAGGAAGGGGAGGGGGGAATTGGCATGAGCGACTAAATTGGGATGGGGGGGGAAATACAAAAAATAGGAGAAAAATGTGGCCAAAAAAAAGAAACATACAAGCATGCATAATGATTGACAGCATCTCTCTCTCTCTCATAAAACATGTTTGCACCCACCATCATCATCAATATCTGTAAGCATTATCTGTAAGCAGTGTCATCACAGACAGCACAGTCTCGCAAGATAGACAGGTCGTTTCCACATTTTCAATGTATACAAAATGGTATACTATACATTGTGTAGGGCTGCAACTAACGATTATTTTGGTAGTCGACTAATCTGTCGATAATTTTTTCGATTAGTCGACTAATCTAACGATTATTTCTGTCACACCCTCCATCTCTGCTTCCTGTGGGCGCGGCTCCTTTTCCGGGCTCTTAGCAGACTTCTTAGCTTAACATAACAGACCGACAGTAAGTTTGGGGGAACTAATGGGATAACTGGGGTTGCAACAAAAGTGCAACTAGGGCTAAAAACACAACGAAATTAAATAATAATAATAATAATAATAAATAATATATCCTTCTTAGCAGACTTGTTAGCTTAACATCCCAGGGAATTAATGGGATAACTGGGGATGTTGTTTGCTCCTGACAAGAGTCTGGGGTGATGGTAGACAAAGCAACTCTGAGGTCATGCTCAATGTACAATCTGTTCCTCTGTTTTGTCTTCAGCTGGACCAGGGCCCCGTTTCATGTACCTGGATAACTGAGTTAGCCGGATAACTTTAGCTGGATAACTGGGTTAGCCGGACTTTCCGGTTTCATATACGTGGATTTTCCAGATCACCATGCCAACAGATCCAAAAGTTTGAGCCTGCTCGAAAGCAGAGTTCAAGTTCAAGTTAGCCTGAACTATCGCCACGCCCCCGCAAAGAAGTGACAGCCCGTTTCCTGAAACTATTCCCACAGTCTACGATCTGCATTATACCATTCTGAATTACGTTTTTGTGCTCCATTCTTCCAGAGGGGGCTTTTGAAATGTAAAATAGACCCAAAATGCTGATATTAAATTCACTTTGTCCTAAATAATGCACGTTATAAGATAAGATAAGATAAGATATTCCTTTATTGATCCCCTTGGGGAAATTCAGGCATCATAGCAGCATGGGGGGGAGGGGGGGAGGGGTACAGGTAGTAAAACAACACAGTATACAGGTAGTAAAAGACAACACAGGCAGTGTAAACAATTTGATCAATATGGTCAATATAATTTACTATCTGACTAGCTGAGGAATATTCACATTATTCACAGTGTCACATGAGGTGCAGTATGCAGGAGGTAGTGTTATAATAATTTACTATCTACTGAGTATACATTAATCAAAGTACCAGGGTAGTCTACTTTGTCCCCCTTGGGTTCCTATAAGTCCCAGGTCAATGTCTGGTAGCAGTCGCTGCCCCCTGTTGTGGGGCCTGGAGGCTGCTAGTCGCTGCCCACTGTTGTGGAGCCTGATGGCCGCTGGTATGAAGGACTGTCCGAGGCGGTTAGTTGAGTGTCGGGGGGGGATGAGTCTGTGGCTGAACGAGCTTCTCATCTTGACTAGCTCGTCGTAGAGGGGGTGGTAGGGGTTCTCCATGATGGCATCCAGCTTCCTTATCATCCCCCTCTCTACCATCACCTCAAGTCTAGGTAGCTCGACTCCCACCACAGAGCTAGCCTTCCTCACCAGCTTGTTGAGCTTGTTGGTGTCCCTTGAGTTGATGTAGCCTCCCCGTATTTTATATATACCGTGGCGACGGTGGCGCTCGCTCGTGCGATGTACACATGATGTGGTTATTTTAATTGTGGGATTAAGATGTCTGATGAGATGCGCTGTTTGACGGATTTGAGAAATTGAATGAGCCGTTGACGTCACATTAATGAATGAGGATAAAGAGATAAACTTCATTCAAAACAAAGGATATTCTAAACACGGGTCTCTCGTTCATTAATGTATAAACAATGAATTTATCCCATCTGGCCCAGTGGCCCAGCGGTAGTGCTCAAGCCTGCCAATCCAGCGACCGGGGTTCAAATCCCGGTGTTTCCAATATGATTTTTTTGAATATAATATTAATGATTATACGCCAAAGTAGCCTGGTTTTAAGTTAAAATATTATAAATCTACATGCATTGAGGATGTCATTCTTTATATAGCTCTCAACGTGCACCAAATTGAATTATTCCTATATTGCAAAAAGGAAAAGACTAGGGTCTTGAACCCCGGTCGTCCGTGTGAAAGTCAAAAGAAGAACCCGTTACACCACAGAGAAGATAAGTAAAAGATTGACTATACATCAATCAATGGGTAAGAGAGCCGTATCGTAATTCTGTATAACAGTTAACTAATAATTTTCGCTAGCAAGATCTCATTTGATTATTCAATCCAGCAGGCAAGTTTAAAGAGATATAATCTGATTGATTGAGGTAATGAGGGACTTAGAATTAGCCTATAGATAACGCATTTAACTTGTCGGCGAGGCGATTGAGCCGTATTGCAATCTGTCAATAAATCTTAAATCAATTAATCAATCAATGCCGTTGAGAATCAGGATCTCTGCCATCGATACGTGCTGGCTTTTCACCTAAAACGGCCGCGCGCATTTAGCCTGACTCGCAAGTCTGGCTTGAGTTAACGAGACTGAATCCACCTTTGTGAAACAGGAAAATCCCGGCTTCGAACATCGGGTTAACTGAAGCTGGATAATGGACATCTTGATCGACTTAGTTGAACCACGTACATGAAACAGGGCCCAGAGCTGAGAAGCCACTTTCACAAAGATAGGTGGTGCAAATTTTTTTTTATTAAAGTTAAAGTATTTTTTGTATTTTTTTAACGACACATCGACGCAAAAATTCGGCGTCGACGAGTTTTTATGATCGACGTCGTCGATTATGTCGACTAATCGTTGCAGCCCCAACATTGTGTCAAATCTTCTTCAAAACCCGCAGACTGACAAGGCGAGGGAATGCACACACACACACACACACGCACACACTCTTCTGATCTCCGCAGGATCCGTGGGTTACAGGACCTTGCACAGCCACTCTCTCACACAGGAGATGGGAACATGAAGGGGGGGTGGGGGGGGGGGGGGTGTCTCAGCTCCATCCTGTTTACCTTCCCGCTTCTGACCGATGTCTTCTTCTGGTGCTTCACACACAAACGAGACTATAACCCAAATCTACCCAGGACTAGACAAACTAAACAAACAAATAAATATAGATAAATAAATAAATGCCCAATCTGAACGGATCAGGCCAGCTGTGAGGACAATGAGGATGTGACAGACAGTGACTGCACCTGTTTCCAATAATCCCTGCTTTCATGGGAGACGTGTGTGTTGCAGTGGGGGAGGTGGCGTCCATACAGTACACACACATACTGTACACACACCTCATACAGTACACACACCTCATACAGTACACACACCTCATACAGTACACACCTCATACAGTACACACACATACAGTACACACCTCATACAGTATGCACACCTCATATAGTACACACCTGATATAGTACACACACATACAGTACACACCTCATACAGTACACACACATACAGTACACACCTCATACAGTATGCACACCTCATATAGTACACACCTGATATAGTACACACACATACAGTACACACCTCATACAGTACACACACATACAGTACACACCTCATACAGTATGCACACCTCATATAGTACACACCTGATATAGTACACACACATACTGTACACACACCTCATACAGTACACACACCTCATACAGTACACACACATACAGTACACACCTCATACAGTACACACACATACTGTACACACACCTCATACAGTACACACACCTCATACAGTACACACACATACAGTACACACATCATACAGTATGCACACCTCATATAGTACACACCTGATATAGTACACACACCTCATACAGTACACATACCTCATATACAGTAGTACACACCTCATACAGTACACACACACATACAGTACACACATACAGTACACACACATACAGTACACGGATACAGTATGCACACCTCATACAGTACACACACCTCATACAGTACACACACCTCATACAGTACACACACCTCATACAGTACACACCTCATACAGTACACACACATACAGTACACACACCTCATACAGTACACACACATACAGTACACACACCTCATACAGTACACACCTCATACAGTACACACACATACAGTACACACCTCATACAGTATGCACACCTCATATAGTACACACCTCATACAGTACACACACATACAGTACACACCTCATACAGTATGCACACCTCATATAGTACACACCTGATATAGTACACACGCCTCATACAGTACACATACCTCATATACAGTAGTACACACCTCATACAGTACACATACAGTACACACATATAGTACACACACATACAGTACACGCATACAGTATGCACACCTCATACAGTACACACACCTGCATTGTAATGTCCAAGTCTAGACAACATTGAAAATGAGGGTGACCTCAATTGTCCTTTGGAGAACAAATAAAGGTTTGAATTGAATTGAATTGATCTCAGAGGACTTTCAAATTACCTTTTTGGAAAAAGGTTTTACTTCGTCTTTCCCTCTGTATCTTCTAACCCGTGGCCGCCCTCACAGACTCCCTGATGGGTAGCGGGGGGCCTGGCGGTGAACCGGTGGTGGGTGGCGGACTGCAGATGTCCTCCAACAGCCACAGATGTTCATCACTATTCATCCTCCGTAGAGACGGATGACCCCGGGGCGCCTCTGCTTGCATCGCTAACGGTCGGAACCCTCAGGGACGCCACGGTTCTATTTAGTTTCGCCCGGCCGAATTAAAATCGACGCCGGGTCCTTCGGAATCAAACGTCAGCTAAATAAGTTCACACACACAAATTAAAACAAAAAGTTGCTCGCTTCGGGGTCGACCGAGGATAAGAGACGATATCATCGACGTAACATGTGGACAAGCGCACGTGCGAGCCTCGCTGGGATCGTCAATAATGAGCGTCAGGCGACAGAACCGACGACTGGAGTAAACACACAATGATGCCATTGAGCTGCGAGAGCAGGAGGGCACGTGAAAAAGAGACATTGGAGCTACAGATGAAACCACAATCAACTGTGATGGAAACCAGTCATGTTGCTTCTGACTAAGCACACACACACACACGAACAACGGGGCGCTGCTTCCGTCAGTGAACACATTAGAAACCCTCTGTTTGAACCCGTAGCTTCATGTCAATGTCATAATGAGGGCAACGGTGTTTAACTCCACTCTACCCGGTTCCTCTGTTCTGCCTCGTAGGTTCAACTCAACAAATGTTACCATGTTTGTCTGAACCTAGTTCTCATCTATTTATCACTATGTGCCAAAAAAAAAGATTGTCCTTTTTATTTTCGTCTAAAGAAATAAATCGTTCCCTCTTCCTGGAAGAAAGTACCCAATCCGTGAGTTTGTCACTCTGCACTTGAGGGCAAACACCAGAAACATGGTCCGATACGATCAGAGTACCCCGCCGCGCCCCCATCGTTATACAAACTATAAATGCGCGGTTTCTTTAGGATGTCAATCCAACTTCAATCAACCCAACCCCCGTCCACCTAAAAGGTCTGTTGCGTTTGGAAATACGTCAAAACGTGGGAGATCGCGATGCCCTGAATGCCGTTTTCCATGGATCTTGAACAGACTGACCAAAACCAAAAAAGTTAACACATTTGTTAAACGCTTCAAATTTTTCGACAGTAGCTCCGACAACAGAAACCTCCCGTGGCATTAATTAAAGATGGCTGTGTACGCGGCGCATCCTAATAGCGGAGCGGGGGTGACTGGAGATGTTCCATCAAACCACGCTGGCTACAACACCATCGCTCCTCCAGGGGCGAGAGCTGCGACACACTCAGACACCATCATGAATAATCATGAGACTGTTGATGAGTATCTCTGAATATTCAGGCAGGGAGACAGAATTAGGCAAATATTGGAGTGACTCAAGAAAGAAGAAAGAGGATTTGGCAGTCTTTTCTTGGAGAGGGGGGGGGGGGGTGACAGTTTTCTGCCCCGAGTTTTCACAGATGAGGAGTGACAAGTGATAAGTGCCTAAAAACCCTCCTCTTCACATCTTCCACATGTCTCCTGCTTTACCCGCTCTCTCATTCCATCTCCGTTTCCTCCTCTCTTCACCTCCTTCGTACAGAACTCTATTGCTTCCTCTCTCTCTCTCCGTACAGCACTCTGCATTTCAAAAGACATTTTCTCAGCACTCCCGACTATTTTCAGAACTTTACTAAAGGGGAGAAAAGGACACGAGAGGGAGGAGGGAGGAGGGGAACAGGAGGGCGGCGCCGCCGGAATTAATGTGTCAAAGTCACCAGGGTCACTAGACAGTCAGCGCACTGCCAATGACCCGCGGTTAGCCCTGGAGAGCACAGACACAGATTCGAAAATTCCCTTTTTTTTAACCAAACATGGGTGAGTGCACAGGCGAGGGAATTGAAACGATTTGAGAAACGCTGAACAACAGACAATACAATGGCGGTGACGTTATAGATGTCTCTATAAAGACATGAAGGACGAGAAAGGAGGAGTTTGAGGACAATTTCTCTCTCTCTCTCTCTCTCTGATCAGCCCGTTTGTAAAGAGCTTAAAAGAGGGCCAACCTTATGGCGGTCGGGTGGCGTAGCGGAGATCGCAAGAGGCTGCGGTCTCGACTCCCGGAGTCAGCATTGCCCCTGCGGCTTGGGCCGGTCGTCATACTGACTCGTTTGGCTGAGTTAGGGGGAGGGAAGTCGATGGGGTGGTAATCTGGCGTTGTGGACAGCGACGCCTACAGGTCTGGTCTGGGCGCCTGCTCAGCGAAAGGCAGGAAATGGTGAAGTCAGCGTGACCCTCCCACGCGTTACGCTTCACCAATGAGAGTCCTCGCTGCCAGGTGAGAAGAGAGCCACTGGCTGTCTCCACATGTGTCGGAGGAAGCATGTGGTGGACTTCAGGGTTCCCTTGTACTGACCAGTAGGAGGAACATGCGCACAACAACCAGGTAGGGGAGAGGGGGAATTGGCATAGCGACTAAATGGGGATGGGGAGAAAAATAGAAAAAATCAGGCAGAAAAAAATAGGATAAAAAAAAAAAGAGGGCAAACCTGGTCACGTCCCCGGAATGCAAAAACCAAGAGGCAAGGAGTGCGCATATGGTGTGTGTGTGTGTGTGTGTGTGTGTGTGTGTGTGTGTGTGTGTGTGTGTGTGGGTGTGTGTGTGTGTGTGTGTGTGTGTATGCATCTGTCTGTCTGTGTGTCTGTCTTGCTCCAAGTTTTTTAGTGTGTGGGCTGGAGCACATTTGCTTTTTGTGTGTGTGTATGCGAATGGTGTGCGTGTTGTGCTACACTTTTGCGTATGTGTGCTTGAGCATGTCTACTTTTGTGTTTGTGTGTATGCAGTGGGGGGGGGGGGGGGGGGGGGCTGGTTCATCGGCTGGGCACATCTGTGATGACAGGCGGCACTTGTTGACTCCAAGGTTATAAGCCTGTCCTCTAAGTCTCTTCGTCTCTCTCTCTCTCTTTCATCTCTGAGCTCATTCCAGTATTAGGCTGCAGGCCAAACATATTGCAGGTGTTCAGCTTTCTCTCTCTCTTTCTCTGCCTGTATCTCCTCTCTCTCTACCTGTATCTATTCTCTCTCTCCATCGCTCTCTGCATGTATCTCTCTCTCTCTCTCTCTCCTTCCGTCTGTCCCCTCGCTCCGCACTACAGCTGTCCTACCAGAATACCTTGTTTGTTTGGGCCTCGGCAGAAATTATTGTATGGTAGTGAAAGCTGCAGGGGGTACAAACTGTGCAATGATCAAATTACATAAAGTACAAAGTACTTGGACTAGAAAAACTAAACCGCTCATATGTAGGCTACTTTCTTCAAACGTGCTGTTATTATTAATTAATTACGTCTTCATCATATTAGGCTGTTTTTTTTGTATCCACTTTTTCTCCTCCTGTTTTTCTGTGTTTTTCTCCCATCCCAATTTAGTCGTTATGCCAATCCCCCCCCTCCCCTTCCTGGTCGTTGCTCGCATGTGCCCCCCACTGGTCAGTCTAGGGAGGGTTGATCGATACTATCACATGTCCCCTCCGATACATATGGAGTCAGCCAGCCACTTCTTTTCACCTGCCAGCGCGGACTCTCATTGGTGAGGTGTAACATGTGGGAGGCTCACACTACCCTCACCATCTCCCTTCCCCGCTGTGCAGGCGCCCTGACCGACCTGTAGGAGTCGCTGTTTACAACGACCAGATTACCACCCACCGGCTTCCCTCCCGCTGACTCTGCCAATTGAGCCAGTATGACGGCCGGCCAAGCCGGAGGCAACGCTGACAGCCGGATTCGATACCAGTGACTCTCGCGTTGGTGACGAGCGCTTAGTCCGCCGCGCCACCCAGCCGCCCCTATAATTAGGCTGTTGTTGTAATTCATTGTTATGTTATTGAGAGACAAAGGAAAAATAGGACTTCTATGTATTTCCTCTTTATTGTTTCAATTGATTATTGCACAAACAAAACAAAATCAGCTGCTTGTGAAGAGAAAAAAAAATATGGCCTTTGTTGGTTTACCTTTACATGACGTCTTAAATAATGAACGGCATTTCTTCTGTTGCAATTAACATGAACCAATAGAAAGTGTAGGCCTCGGTCATTTGAGGCTTTACAAAAGTGCAACACGCATGAAAAAATTTATAAATAAAATCAGTGTGCATAATCAGCCTAAATAAACAACCATATTCAATCAAAGCGAAGGCATGAATTATAGCATCTGTGGCCTAAGCCTGAACACAAACTAACACACACAGCTGGAGCGTTGACGAGCATATTAGTGCTCAGCCTGCTTCAGGTCGGGTGACGGAAAGACTTTAGAATAAAGCCAGCTTTCGAGGAAATGCACTCGGAAGGGGTTGAAGTGACAGGGATGCAAAGCCAAGGCTTCGCTACAGTCGCCTGCTGCGGATAGCGGTCTGTTTTTCATCTCTACCTCTCAAGAGGACCGGAATCTGTTTTTCATCTCTACCTCTCAAGAGGACCGGAATCTGTGTTTCATCTCTACCTCTCAAGAGGACCGGAATCTGTTTTTCATCTCTACCTCTCAAGAGGACCGGAATCTGTTTTTCATCTCTACCACTGTGGCACCACTACAGCAATTTGGTCTAGCGCGTCAAAGCAAGAGCTTAGTAAACTCCAGCTCACTCAAAATAGAGCTGCCCGCCTCACTCTTCACTGCTCTATAAGGAATAGTGTGGAGGGAATGCACGCTAGACTGTCGAGGATGAGGGTGGACGAGAGACTAGCATGCAGTTTGATTAGGTTTTTAAAGAACATTTGTACCTCAGGTAAACCCACTAAATTGTATTCTATGCTTTTATCCACCAATGATAGACATGACCATAATACCAGACATGCTTCTGGTAGTCGCTTTACCCTACCTCTGCCTAGAACCAACGCTCTAAAGAAAACTGCAATGTATAGAGCCATAACATATTGGAATAGGATCCCATTACATATCATACGGACGGAAAACAAGGACAGTTTCAAAGAGAAACTTAAAGGCGCCATAATCAATATATGTCATGCATGAGTGTAGCTGCAGCCATGTTATCCAAACTTCTTCTGTTTACTTTGTTTTTGTTTTAAAGGTACAGTGAAATGGATTCACCTATGACCTTCTGTTTTATTTTTTATTGATTATGTATGTGATATAGGCTGTCCCCGACTAAGGATTTGGATGGTCGAATATGATTGGCCAAAATTTGTCGTTAGTCAACTATTGGTCAAAAAAATATAAAAAAAGGTATAATATATATATATATATATATTACTTTTTTGAATCATTCCATTTGTGCTGTGGGGGGTGCTTAATGTCTGAAGGAGTCGACTGAAGGCTTCTTGTCCTCTGCAAAAGCATGCAATTGGTCCACTGATGGATACATCTTGATATTTGTCATACGGAATGTTTCATATTTGTATGTGTATATCTGTGAGGACCCCAGGAAGAATAGTCAACACGTCGATGATGACTAATGGGGATCCTAATAAACATAAACGCATAAACCACTCAAGAGGACCGGAATCTGTGTTTCATCTCTACCTCTCAAGAGGACCGGAATCTGTGTTTCATCTCTACCTCTCAAGAGGACCGGAATCTGTGTTTCATCTCTACCTCTCAAGAGGACCGGAATCTGTTTTTCATCTCTACCACTCAAGAGGACCGGAATCTGTTTTTCATCTCTACCTCTCAAGAGGACCGGAATCTGTTTTTCATCTCTACCTCTCAAGAGGACCGGAATCTGTTTTTCATCTCTACCTCTCAAGAGGACCGGAATCTGTTTTTCATCTCTACCACTCAAGAGGACCGGAATCTGTTTTTCATCTCTACCTCTCAAGAGGACCGGAATCTGTTTTTCATCTCTACCACTCAAGAGGACCGGAATCTGTTTTTCATCTCTACCTCTCAAGAAGACCGGAATCTGTGTTTCATCTCTACCTCTCAAGAGGACCGGAATCAGTTTTTCATCTCTACCTCTCAAGAGGACCGGGATCTGTTTTTGTCTGTCTTTTAAAAAGTCCTCCAGTTCCAGGCAGCTGGGTGACGTAGCGGAGATTGTGCTCGTCACCAATGCAAGAGACTCCGGTCTCGACTCCCTGAGTCAGCATTGCCTGCGGCGTGGGCCAGTCGTCATACTATCTCAATTGACAGAGATAGCGGGTGGAAGTCGATGGGTAGGGATCGGACGTTGTGGACAGCGACTCCTACAGGTCGGTTGGGTGACGCCTGCACAGCAGAGACAGGAAGTATCGGGGGGCAGCGTGAGCCTCCCACGCGTTACTCCTCGCCACTGAGAGTCCGCGCTGTCTGGTGAAAAGATGCGACAGGCTGCCTCCTCGTGTACCGGAGGGGACACGTGATGCAAGGCTTCTATCCTCACTACAGCCAACCAGTGGGAGGCATAGTCTAGCAACGTTCAAGACAGGGGAGGGGAGAATTGGCAATACGATATTGGGATGGGAGAAAAATCGAAAAATAAGGAGAAAAAGTGGATACAAAAAAAAGAAAAGGTCCTCCAGTTCTTTCCTTGCAGTGACAGTCAGACGCTTCTCCGTCGTCCTCCATGGACAGGATGGATATTTCTTTGGTGCGGTCGACGCTACGGCTCCTTCATGTGAACTGAATGTGCGATAAATACTTTTACTGCGTCACTCGAGCATGACATAAGAGCAAAATGGCCACCGTGTGAATAAGGTCAATCACACAGTGCATTGTGAAAGTGATACAGACGTGATACAGTGAGTCAGACCGGATTAGGATGGAGGGCTCTGAAATGCAAGACTCTCGTAATGTAATGAGCCCCGCGTGGATGAATCTACAGGAGGCCTTAAATAAAAGATGGCTCTTCATCTGACCTTATGATCAAAAGTGACCTTTTGCAGACCTCTTGTAGCGAACATAGCTTCCTTAGATCCCCGAGTCGGCAGAAACTCGCCGTATAAAATGTGCCTCTGAATGGTTTGAAGGAGAAGGTCCAGTTTTTTTTTTTTTTTTTTTTGATTATGCATAGATGATCACAAACGGAGGGTCATTTTAGTTCATGCAAGAGGCACCTGCATCGGTGCCACACTGGGAGCTGAGATGCTTAGCAAAAACTACTCTCGATTGCCAACTGATATACCAAAATAGTGAGTCCACCTACAGTATGCACTGTTCTGACACACCTTAACAATCGCTACATTTGCTGTTCTAAACACAGATGCTGCAACATTCCCGGGGGACATCATCCAGCAGCACACAGGAAGTGATGCGTTGACATCGCCGGCAGCGACAACTGCAGTTTATTTGGGTTACATAAGAAGACGAACTCAAGGAGTTAGCATTTTTTCTAAATGGATGATATGAGAGTCCTCAGAGCAGCAAGAACAACCATAGTTTAGCAGTGTTTTTGTTTGACCTATTTTGGCTTTAAAACAGTGACCTACAGGATCTTGCTATAGCTCATGAAACTTTATAACCAGAATCCAGAGAGCTGGAATAAAACACTTCACAAATTGTTTCAGGGGTGATTAACTCTGGGATCACAGAGGTCCAGGTGCTGGTTTGCTGCAAAACAGTGCTCTCTCTATCTGCACCCATCTCTCTCTCTCTCTACCTCTTTCTCCCCCTCTCTTCCTCTCTATTGACTGGAACACTGGGTTGGCCTTCACAATCCAGTCCATAATTGGTTAAAACTAGGGATGCTCGATATTGGCTTTTTTACCGATACCGATATAGTCCAACTCTTAATTTCCGATACCGATATATGCAGGGTCCCCCCCCCCCCCCCCAAAAATAGAATAATTTCAGGTAATTAACATTACATATCTCTTGTTGTGGAATTAACACAACATTATGCATACTTTTGACAATAAATAAATTCAGAATTTGTTCTTACTTGCTTGCCTGGGTAAATAAAGGTTATAGAAATGTTAAAAAAAAAATTAATTAAAATAAAATTTGAAAACCAATACCGATATTTTCCGATATCACATTTTAATGCCGATATCGGCCGATAATATCGGTAGGCCGATAATATCGGACATCCCTAGTTAAAACCATAGCTACAAGACAGGGACTATTTTGCCTCTATTGGTGACATCATACCTTAAATAAATTTAAAAAAAATATTAATAAAACAGCACAACATGTGGAGTGCCACAGGGTTCAAGCCTCTGGCCTCTCTGATTCAATCGGCATATGCTTCCACCAGGCCAAATGATTCATCGTAATAACATCTCATACCATACTTATGCAGACAACACTCAAACTGTGTATAACTCTTTCACGAAACAACTATGGTCCTGTTGACTCACTGAACAGACGAATGATTGGATGTGTCAAGACATTCTATAATTAAAATAAAGACACAACTGGGGCAAGCAAGGAGAGGCAAAAGAAAACTTGTTAGTGAAGATTTTAAAACAAGTTCAGGAATCATTATGGACTCTGACCCAAATGTCAGTGGCTACTTTTAATCTGTTACTAGGTCAGCCTTCTACCATCTTAAATATATAACAAGAACAAGGGACCTATTGTCAAAACCGGCTCTGAGGGGCCGGCTATGTGGCACTCGCCACCAACGCAGGAGACGCTGGGTTCGAGCCCAGCTCTCGGCGTTGCTACCAGCTTGGCTGGTCGCTCATACTAACACAATTGGCAGTGTTAGGGGTCGGAAAGCTGGTGGGTGGGTCCTGGTCGTTGTAAAACAGCGACTCCTACAGTTTGGTCGGGGCGCCTGCACAGCGAGGGAGGGATCTGGAGAGAGGTAGTGTGACCTTCCACACGTTACCCTCTCCCAGTGAGAGTCTGCGCTGCCAGGCTGGCTGCCGGCTGGCTGCACATGTGTCGGAGGAAAGCATGCGATAGTCTCCGGCCTCCCGGACCAATACATGCCCCTATGACGAGTAGTTAGACTACTGCAATGGTCTGTTGTATGGCCTACCCAAAGAAAACTCAATACTTACAGCTTATACAAGTACAGCTTATTCAGAATGCCGCTGCTAGAACTTTAATAAAGACTGAGAAAGTAGTCATTCACTAGCTGGTCTTAACTTCAAAATCCTTCTGCTCAGGCGGCTGGGTGGCGTAGCGGAGATTGCGCTCGTCACCAATGCAAGAGACTCCGGTATCGAATCCCAGTCTCAGCATTGCCTTCGGCTTGGGCCGGCCGTCGTACTGGCTCATTTGGCAGAGGTAGCGGGTGGAAGTCGATGGGTGGGGATTGGACGTTGTGGACAGCGACCCCTACAGGTCGGTTTGGGAGACGCCTGCACAGCAGAGACAGGAAGTGGCGAGGGTAGTGTGAGCCTCCCGCACGTTACACCTAGCCAATGAGAGTCCGCGCTGGCAGGCGAAAAGATGCAACAGGCTGCCTCCTCGTGTGCCGGAGGGAACACGTGATGCAAGGCTTCTATCCTCTCTACAACCGACCAGTGGGGGGCATAGTCAAGCAACGTTCAAGACAGGGGAGGGGAGAATTGGATACACGAAATTGGGATGGGAGAAAAAGTGGATTAAAAAAAAATCCTTATGCTCTTCTATAGATCAATAAAGGGCCTATATTTACCATGCCCATATCCTCCCCCATGCTGCTATGATACCTGCATTTCCCCCAAGGGGATCAATAAAGGAATATCTCATCTTACTACAGCTCCAAGATCACACTGCCTACTTGCTCATAATACACTGCTTACTTTTATCTGTACTATCATTGTATTGTCTATATTTACGTCTTCTACCATGCCCATACCCTCCCCCATGCTGCTATGACGCCTGAATTTCCCCAAGGGGATCAATAAAGGAATATCTCATCTTACTACAGCTCCAAGATAATGTACATCTCTGACATGCTTGTAGGATATTACCCTCCAGACCTCCCCCGTCATCAGGGACTGGTCTGCTAGCTGCTCCTGAGAGTGAAAACTAAGTGTCTGGTGTGGCTGCTTCTAGTCATCATGCTCCACTTCTGTGGAACAAACCTCCAGAGAATGCGAGACATTCCCCCGTATTGACTACCGTCAAAAGCAGCCTTACAACCGTTTTGTTCTCATGTCTTCTTTTCCCTTTATTTATTTTTCATGTTTTTAATGTAAATGTTTGTAATATACCGTTTGTAAAGCACTTTAAAATTGCCTCTGTGTAGGGATAGTGCTACATACATACAGTTGCCTTGCATTGGAAAGAGGGATGATGAGGTTTAATAAAAAAAATATAAAATAAATAAACTTGCACACAGAAATAGTTTATACAGATGCCCAAATAAGCAGTGGAGAGCAAACACACACACATATACATACACATGTTGATAAATTAAACATTGAACAGATGTTTAACACATGCATAATATATAACACATAAACACACACCCATACAGTATGTGCATACGCACTCACACTAAACCATTCTATTGCATGCAACTCACTTGATATAATATGGAACCTTGTTCTGCGAAACCGCTCGTTGCCAGGGGAGCTGTACCGAAGCTGCACAGAGAGAGAGAGAGAGGAAGAGAGACAGTGAGAGAGAGACAGACAATATAATGAGAACACCATCTTAATAGACAGAACACAATCTTAATATGCACCACAGTTAATCAGTTTAGTTTTTCTAAGAACTCTGGTATTGAATAAATCTAGCCTCTAATAGTTCTGTATTCTGAGAGAGAGAGAGAGAGAGAGAGAGAGAGAGAGAGAGAGAGAGAGAGAGAGAGAGAGAGAGAGAGAGAGAGAGAGAGAGAGAGAGAGAGAGAGAGACATGGAGAGAGAGAGACATGGAGAGAGACAGAGACAGATGAAGAGACAGATTGTGGACAGTGTGGGCTACATGATCTGCCCTCTATCTAGTGGGTTTTACCATCAGACGACAAGGTAGAGAATAGAGGAAGTAAAGTGGATCTTCAAAACAGACCCAAACAACAACAGACTGACAGCTTAGGAGAACAGCTGCCAAACATTAAGGCTTTACAAGCTGTCATCACGCCATGTGGCGGGTGGGACATATATCCCTGTAATGGTAGAGACTAGCTGTGTCTTACGGTGCATAAAAATTAAAATAAAATAAAAAACACACACACACACACACACACAGACTTCCCTTCCCCCTAATATTTTCACTCCCATTTAGAATGTACAGCATGCAGACAGATCGGCCAGATAAATAGATTGATAGATCTAAAAACACGAGAAAAGAATAGAGGAACGTTTTCACTCTCTTTGTTTATTTAATCATTTATGTAGCTTCGCCAACAAATAGTTCCACAACTGTGCTCTTGAACTTGGACTGTTGCCAGGAAACCTGAACACAAAGATTTTCCTGCACAGCTTGCTACTTTGTATCTGGTCTACACACGTTACCGCTGGCTAGCTACTTTGTATCTGGTCTACACACGTTACCGCTGGCTAGCTACTTTGTATCTGGTCTACACACGTTACCGCTGGCTAGCTACTTTGTATCTGGTCTACACACGTTACCGCTGGCTAGCTACTTTGTATCTGGTCTACACACGTTACCGCTGGCTAGCTACTTTGTATCTGGTCTACACACGTTACCGCTGGTTAGCTACTTTGTATCTGGTCTACACACGTTACAGCTGGCTAGCTACTTTGTATCTGGTCTACACACGTTACCGCTGGCTAGCTACTTTGTATCTGGTCTACACACGTTACAGCTGGCTAGCTACTTTGTATCTGGTCTACACACGTTACCGCTGGCTAGCTACTTTGTATCTGGTCTACACACGTTACTGCTGCCTAGCTACTTTGTATCTGGTCTACACACGTTACTGCTGGCTAGCTACGTTGTATCTGGTCTACACACGTTACCGCTGGCTAGCTACTTTGTATCTGGTCTACACACGTTACCGCTGGCTAGCTACGTTGTATCTGGTCTACACACGTTACCGCTAGCTAGCTACTTTGTATCTGGTCTACACACGTTACCACTGGCTAGCTACTTTGTATCTGGTCTACACACGTTACCGCTGGCTAGCTACTTTGTATCTGGTCTACACACGTTACTGCTGGCTAGCTACTTTGTATCTGGTCTACACACGTTACCGCTGGCTAGCTACGTTGTATCTGGTCTACACACGTTACAGCTGGCTAGCTACTTTGTATCTGGTCTACACACGTTACTGCTGGCTAGCTACTTTGTATCTGGTCTACACACGTTACCGCTGGCTAGCTACTTTGTATCTGGTCTACACACGTTACCGCTGGCTAGCTACTTTGTATCTGGTCTACACACGTTACCGCTAGCTAGCTACTTTGTATCTGGTCTACACACGTTACAGCTGGCTAGCTACTTTGTATCTGGTCTACACACGTTACCGCTGGCTAGCTACTTTGTATCTGGTCTACACACGTTACCGCTGGCTAGCTACTTTGTATCTGGTCTACACACGTTACTGCTGGCTAGCTACTTTGTATCTGGTCTACACACGTTACTGCTGGCTAGCTACTTTGTATCTGGTCTACACACGTTACCGCTGGCTAGCTACTTTGTATCTGGTCTACACACGTTACCGCTGGATAGCTACTTTGTATCTGGTCTACACACGTTACCACTGGATAGCTACTTTGTATCTGGTCTACACACGTTACCGCTGGCTAGCTACTTTGTATCTGGTCTACACACGTTACCGCTGGCTAGCTACTTTGTATCTGGTCTACACACGTTACCGCTGGCTAGCTACTTTGTATCTGGTCTACAGACGTTACCGCTGGCTAGCTACTTTGTATCTGGTCTACACACGTTACCGCTGGCTAGCTACTTTGTATCTGGTCTACACACGTTACCGCTGGCTAGCTACTTTGTATCTGGTCTACACACGATACTGCTGGCTAGCTACTTTGTATCTGGTCTACACACGATACTGCTGGCTAGCTACTTTGTATCGGTCTACACACGTTACCGCTGGCTAGCTACTTTATATCTGGTCTACACACGTTACTGCTTGCTAGCTACTTTATATCTGGTCTACACACGTTACTGCTTGCTAGCTACTTTGTATCTGGTCTACACACGTTACTGCTTGCTAGCTACTTTGTATCATGTACATTAATCTGGACGTTTCCATTTATTGTGCAACCAGTGAAAAAAAATTGTCTGTTGACACAATCATTAATGATTGTTAATGTTATCTTAAGATAAGATATTCCTTTATTGATTCCCTTGGGGAAATTCGGGCGTCATAGCAGCATGGAGGAGGGCGGGTACAGGTACGGGCATGGTAATAGTAGAAGACATACATACAGGCAATACAACTATAGTAAAGATAAGCAGTGTAAACAATATATATATATATATATATATATATATATATATATATATATATATTAGGGATGCTCGATATTGGCTTTTTTACAGATACCGATATTCCGATATTGTCCAACTCTTAATTTCCGATACCGATATCAACCGATACCGATATATGCAGGGTTTCCCACCCCAAAAAACTGAATAATTTCAGGTAACTAATAATTTCACTGGATATATATATAACAAATATTGTTATTGTTTTTTGTTTTTTTTAAACAGATACCGATATTTTCCGATATCACATTTTACTGCCGATATCGGCCGATAATATCGGTCGGCCGATAATATCGGACATCCCTAATATATATATATATATAATAGAATACCTGTGCTGGTGGAATGATTTATAGTTTATAGTGGACTATATAGGACTATAATATATAGTCCCAGTGCTGTTAAACTGAAAACCAGCCCTCATGGAATGCCTCTTGTCAAATCAAATGACTTGGTTGGAACCAACTGCTGTGTAACACTGGATGAGCCTCGGCAGTGATGCAGAGCCTCTCTACACAGCAAGGCTCAGTCTCAGTGATGCAGAGCCTCTCTACACAGCAAGGCTCAGTCTCCCACAGAGTCGCTTTGGCTGCGTGTCAGGGTGCCAAGTCAGGTAAGCAGGCGATTACTGTGGACATTAGTGATGGTGGTGGTGGTGGGGAGGTAGAAAATGATACTTTATTTAATGGTTCTCCTCCCACATTTATCAGTTCTCTTGCCCCATACCCGCCCCTCCCTCCCTCTCTCTCTCTCTCTCTGTTAATGACCACTGTAGTCTGAGAGGAGAAGAGAGAAAGTGGAGGAAGTCAGTGGAGAGCTGTAATTAAACCTTGCATTATTCAAGAGCAGAGTGCCTCTTCTGCAAATGCTGTGGCTGTGTGTGTGTGTGTGTGTGTGTGTGTGTGTGTGTGTGTGTGTGTGTGTGTGTGTGTGTGTGTGTGTGTGTGTGTGTGTGTGTGTGTGCGTGCGTGTGTGTGTGCGCGTGTGTGCGTGTCTCTCTTGAGAGATTACACGCCTATGTACTTCACAGCTCTCGTCAGATAGAAGGGAAAAACGGCTTGAAGTTAACTTTTTCCGGGGTTTTACTTTCTGCGTGACGAGGCGTTTTAATTTGTCTTGTCCGGCAGTAAGCTGTCTTCTCACTGAGTCGAGAAGCTGACTCAGATCTGTCTTCTGTGCAGTATTAAAAGTTGCAGAGGTAAAAAGCAGTCTTACACACATTATGACGACGGCCTTCTGGAACCAATCAGGAACTGTCAACTGATCCTGGTGTTCAATAATAATAATAATAATAATAATAGATCAAATTTCTATAGCGCCTTTCATGAAACCCAAGGTCGCTTCACAATCATAAAAAAAATAGGGCTAGGGAAGTAGGGAAAAAAGAGGGGAGGAGGGCAGGTAAGGGATAATGGACCTAATCTAAACTAACTGATGGGGAAAAGCCTTGGTGAAGAGGTGTGTTTTTAGAGCAGTTTTGAAGTTGTCCAGGGTTGGGGCGTTGCAGATTTCGGGGGGGGGGGGGGGGGGGGAGAGAGTTCCAGAGGGTAGGGGACGCCACGCTGAAGGCCCTGTCCCCAAAAGTCCGTAACCTGGTGCGAGGGATGGAGAGGAGACCCAGATCAGAGGATCGTAGGTTCCGGGATGGAGTGTGCTGGTGGAGGAGATCAGACAGGTATCGGGGGGCGAGGGCATGGAGGGACTTGTAGGTGAGGAGCAGGAGTTTGAAAGTGATGCGGAACCTGACTGGGAGCCAGTGGAGGTGGATGAGGGTGATGTTCTGCCAGGGCTTGGTGTGAGTGAGAACCCTGGCAGCTGAGTTCTGAACATACTGGAGCCTGTCCAGGGCTTTGCTGGGTCCCACGAACAGGACTCCGTTGCAGTAGTCCAACCGGGAGGTGATGAATGAGTGGATCAGGGTCTCAGCCACTGAGTCTGAGAGTGAGGGTCGGAGACGGGAGATGTTTTTGAGGTGGCAGAAGGCAGACTTGGTGACGGATTTGATGTGGGAGTGAAATGAAAGTGTGGAGTCGAGGGTGACGTCCAGGTTACGGACTTCGAGAGACGGGGAGATGGAACAGCAGTCAACGTGGAGGAGGAGATCTCCAACCTTCCGGAGCAGTGCCTTGGGGGCCACAACCATGAGCTCTGTCTTTTTGCTGTTGAGTTTGAGTAGTTTGGTTGACATCCAGGTTTTTATGGCGTGGAGGCAGTTGACTAAGGACTGTGGGGGGAGCTGGGAGGATGCTGAGGTGCTGATATAGAGCTGAGTATCATCAGCGTAGCAGTGAACGTTGAGTCCGTAGTGACGTATCATCTGACCGAGGGGGAGCATGTAAATGGTGAACAGTTCAGACTGTCTACGTAAACAGTGATTTGATTCGTAAACATTTTATACTTAACAAGATTGGACAAGAGGCATTCCATGAGGGCTGATATTCAGTATACCAGCACTGACTTTTAACTAAATGTATCACTCCACCGCATAGGTATTATGATTATACTATTAATAACCGTTTATTAGGCTACATTATCGGTCATTATCATTCATACTCTTATTTTACTACCAGCAGTTGAAGTCAATTCAATCGTTCACATTTGTATAAATACATTCATTTCGAGGATTGATTTGACAAACTATATTTTAATAGTTTTTTGACCAAAATCAACTCTCATAACTTCAAAAGCCATCTCCTGTGGACAGTGGGTTCACCTTTCTAATCGCTCTCTGAACCAGGAGAATAACAAGTGACCAGTGTGGCAACCCTAAGCCACCACTGGGCTTGGTGATTGAAGTGTGTTATGTGCTGGCACAATGGCTATGATCTGCCCATAATGGACTTCCGCTTCCAGGTGTACCTGCAGCTAAGTAGGCCATCAAGACCAGCTAGCCAATCACAACGGGGTGCGCTTTTTGAGGAAAGTGAGGATATAGGGGGCAAGGAACTCACATGAGGAGCGAGGAGACACACCGGTAACAGGAAGGTAAGTGAGATAAAATGAGGACAGTAGAGTATTTGTGTTCGGTTTAAAAATAAAGCAAACTATTATTTTTGAAACTGCAACTGGTCTGTCTGTCTGTTTTATTCTGAATTGCCACACCAGACATCCCCTGAATGGCAGATTTCATTACCTATACAAAGTGTCCCAAATTACTTTTGGATTCAATCAAGTTGTGTTGCAAATTCCTTCCACAGAGATTTGGGAGAGAGAGCGGGATCCAATTAGCGTCTATTGCCTTTCATCCTCAAGCTAATGGTGTTAACGACAACATCATTATCCTTATCCCAAGGAGGAACCGAGGTCAGCAGAAATTCACAAAATGTATCACCCATATTTTAACTAGTATGGGATCGTCATTCCTAAAGCCAAGGTCAGCAGAAATTCACAAAATGTATCACCCATATTTTAACTGTATGGGATCATCAATTGGGGGAAAAGGGTATTTAAGTATGCTGCTTCCTCTGCTTGGAATCAGTTGCAAAATTATCTTTGGGAGCTGGTCTCACTGGATGCATGCTTAATGACTTGGAGGCACACACTGATTTACTGTATATACTGTACTGAACCTTGATGTTGATGTTTGATATTTTGCGATTCTGTCATTTACTTTAAACGTTATTGTAAATTGTTGTATTGTTCTATGATTTTATGTCTGAAACCCTGTTAATTGTGCTGTTGCTGTCTTGGCCAGGAAGCTCTTGTAAAACAAATCTTTTAACTCAAAGAAACTTTTTTTCATTGATAAAATAACATAATAATAAAGTTTAATGTTATAAAAAAACTCCTGTGACCCATAAGTATTTATGATTACGTCCCCTAAGCATGTCATCATTACCACAGGTACCACCTGGTGCATTCTGCACTGCCTATCATGCAATTAACACATTGTTAACACGTACAAGTGGAACAGTTTCACAGCCCTAGTGTAAACATCTTCCACCATTTCAAGTTCCAAAAGCAAGAAAAGCGGCAGTAGTCTGAACAGATCGACTCTCTTTGTACGTTAGCCACCACCAGTAAACATCAGTCCTGCAGTTTCCTGTGTGGATCTTAGCAACAGCAGCAGTAACAGAGGCCTTTTGTGGTACATTTATTTAGTGGTACATTTTGACCAAGGTGTATTTTAACATTTGACAGAATGATGTCGTTTACGTATCTACAGTATGTACCCCTCTGTTACTCATGTGAGTCACTGGCATGATGAGGACCCTGCTGGGATGAAGTACTGACCGCTGTGGTCCAGTGAGTGGATATTATTTTGCCTTCAGTCTGCCACTATCAGGAACTGAACCCACCACCCCAGCCCATTCTTTTTTTGTATCCACTTTTTCTCCTTATTTTTCTTTTTTTCTCCCATCCCAATTTCGCCTCGCCAATTCTCCCTTCAATTCTTCCCTCCCCTGTCTCGAACGTTGCTAGACTATGCCTCCCACTGGTCGGCTGCAGTGAGGACCAAGCCTTGCATCACGTGTCCCCTCCGGTACACGAGGAGGCAGCCGTCGCATCTTTTCACCAGACAGCGCGATCTCTCAGCGGCGAGGAGTAACGCGTGGGAGGCTCACGCTGCCCCCGATACTTCCCGATTCTGCTGTACAGGCGCACCAACCGACCTGTAGGAGTCGCTGTCCACAACGTCCGATCCCCACCCAACAGCTTTCCCACCCCTAACACTGCCAATTGTGTTAGTATGAACGACCAGCCAAGCTGGTAGCAACGCCGAGAGCTGGGCTCGAACCCCACCCCAGCCCATTATTGAAACAGACGCACACACACAGTTCCCTGAAATGACTTAAGATATACTCACTGGAGAGGAAGTGCTGGGAGGAGGGGCCGAAGTCTCTGTGGGCTTCCTGTAGGAGCTTCAGTCTGTCCTCCACCGCCACCTGTCGACAGAGAGACAGAGAGACAGACAGACAGACATTAGACGTCTTCATTCTACACACATACAGCGCTGGCCATAGTAGAAGACCCTCACCACACCCCCTTTATACTGCAGCTGTAGTACAGACATAGAATAATCTGTCTGTACAGGGCATATAGTAGTATGTACTCTTTCTATTCACAGCTATTTCACATAGTTGATTATTGTATATTGGAGCTTGTGTGAGTGTGTGCGTGTGTCCTTCGTCATGTTTATTTGTAATGTCATGTTAGTTCAAGTTCAAATTTCTTTAATAGTTGTCATAGTAAAATACAGAATACTTATCCATGAAATGCTTTTTTCTGTATGATGCTATGATGTAAGTATTATGTTGCACAGTCACAATGTACATTATTTTGTGGACCCCGGTCCCCAGGAAGAATAGCTACTGCAATGCTGTAGCTAATTAGGGATCCTAGTAAACTAAAGAGACAACAGGCAGGTAGGGGTTAAAACACACACAGGCCAGGGGCGGTCGGGTGGCGTAGCGGAGATTGTGCTCGTCACCAACGCAAGAGGCTGCGGTCTCGACTCCCGGAGTCAGCATTGCCTGTGGCTTGGGCCGATCGTCATACTAACTCGTTTGGCTGAGTTAGCGGGAGGGAAGCCGGTGGGTGGTAATCTGGTCGTTGTAAACAGCGACTCCTACAGGTCGGTCAGGGCGCCTGCACACTAGCGAGGGAGGGAAATGGTGAAGGTAGTAGTGTGAGCCTCCCACGCGTTACACTTCACCAATGAGAGTCCTCGCTTGCCAGGTGAAAAGACAGCTGCTGGCTTGTCTCCTATGTATCGGAGGAAGCAGCATTCAGGGCTCCCTAGACCGACCAGTGGGGGGGCACATGTGCGCAACGACCAGGAAAGGGAGGGAGGGAATTGGCATAACGACAAAAATTGGGACGGGAGGAAAATACAGAAAAACAGGAGGAGAAAAAGTGGATAAGAAAAAAAAAAATCTGCCTGTTCCACTGACACACACACACGCACACACACACACACACACACACACACAAACCCCAGTCACTCTACTAGATGTATAAGGTCTCCCTGTGCAGGGAGTCAGGAAACGGAGCCCCTGAATGGCCAAAACGGCACAGTTCCCCCCCTCTGCCCAGTGTCTCCTATAATGACTTATGTGGCCGGGCACCGTCCCACAGAGGGGCAGATAGGGGCCTCTCCGCGTCGGGGCACAGAACGATGAAAGAGCACAGTGGGACTCCGGCTGATTAGTGAAATGCTCATCTCGCGTCACACTGAGCGAGAGAAAGAGGAGGGAACAGGGATGAATGGGCGCCGGCTCGGAGCGCGCAATCTACCCGTCGGCAGTCCTCGCTCCCATTCTCAGCGGCCGCGCCCCCCTCTCGTCCTTCCGCGCAGGCGGGAGGGCCGGCGTCTCTCTCTCTCTCTCTCTCCACACGGGGAAATCAAAAAGGGCCACAAAGGGGCCAATCAGCACGTCTCTCCAGCTGCGGAGTGTCTATATATCTGCACGCGGTCATCCGTCCTGCGGTGGGGGGGGGGGGGGCGGTGAGTTCAGACATCGGCTCTGCGAGACACAAAATGGGCGCGCTGCACGCTGCGAGTTTCCATGCGGGTTCCCATGAAGGCCTCGGTCCATCTGTGTTTGTCTGGGTGTTGTGGTCCAGCTCGGCGCTATACTGTGCTACTGTCTGGCCGCGTGCCCCGAGAGTCCTGGCCGTGGTGGTGGATGGATGGAGCCGGTTGTTCAAAGACAGCTGTCCCACTTCCCACATTTCTTTGGACTCGCTCTGGGCTATTTGTGTGGAGGAGAGGGCTGGGGTCCATCCGCGTCTGAGGCTGAACGAGGAGGAGAGAGTGTCGCAGAGGAGCTGAGAACGAAAGGCGAAGAGTGATGTCCGAGGGAAATGGCGGACGGTCCTCGACTGGAGACATTCTTAGTCAACCGATAGTCGTGGATCTTTTTTTTTTTTAATCCACTTTTTCTCCCATTTTCCCAATTTCCCAATTTCCAATTTCGTATCATCCAATTCAACCC
>NC_140169.1:139082892-139085392 GCF_963971535.1 Notolepis coatsorum | reverse complement strand
AATTAACATTACATATCTCTTGTTGTGGAATTAACACAACATTATGCATACTTTTGACAATAAATAAAATGCAGAATTTGTTCTTACTTGCTTGCCTGGGTAAATAAAGGTTATAGAAATGTAAAAAATAATTTTTTTTTTTTTTTTGAAAACAGATAACGATATTTTCCGATATCACATTTTAATGCCAATATCGGCCGATAATATCGGTAGGCCGATAATATCGGACATCCCTAGTTCCAATGAAACCCAATAAAAAGAATTATCAGCGAGAGATCCTTTTTTCTTTTTTTTACTATGTAGAACTGTTTATTGTCATAAGAATAAAAAAAACAGCATTATCAATGAGTAAGAGACAGGATTCTACCCCTCAATAACATCATCAATGAGTAAGAGACAAGACTCTACCCCTCGACAACATCATCAATGAGTAAGAGACAAGACTCTACCGATCGAAAACATCATCAATGAGTAAGAGACAAGACTCTACCCCTCAACAACATCATCAATGAGTAAGAGACAAGACTCTACCCCCAGACAGCATCATTTCTTAAACTGGGTTAAAACGATTTCGGTTCGAGTGGCAGGGGATATACGTAACTGGGCCATATCAGTTCGTTGCACACTATTTCACATTACAGTGGGTCTACAGCTGCTGTACAATCTACAAGCCGAGATACACTATCTACACTATTATGCTTGCGGTGTTGTTCTCAGAGACGATCCGAAGGGGCCGTCCGGCAACATCAGGGAAGAAAGGTACTCACAAAATGGATCACGATTCGACATTATTGAAGACTCCCGTGACTGGAGTACTTATGGTTACTTCCCCCCTAACCTAAGCACTTCGTCATTCATTTAATTTCTATGACCGCTACATTTTGCTAATATATTTTCCACTTGCATTAATTGCGATTAATCACCGACAATCATGCAAATTACATCTTTAAAAAAAGTATTTTTTTTTATCATTTGACACAGTGCTATGTGTATGTCATCAGGACTACATAGCAATGTTTTACCATACATTCCTGACTTTTAGTGCAACTCTCAAGACGTACCTTTCCAAACTTTGCAGATCTACGTAGGAACACTGCATGCTACGGTGAAGCATGACCCCTTTCTGGGAGTCAGCCCAACAACCCCACACTCTACCATTACTATTACTCCTCCTACTATTACTATTACTCCTCCTACTACTACTCCTACTATTACTCCTCCTACTACTACTCCTACTATTACTCCTCCTACTACTACTACTACTATTACTCCTCCTACTACTACTCCTACTATTACTATTACTCCTCCTACTACTACTACTACTATTACTCCTCCTACTACTACTATTACTCCTCCTACAACTACTACTATTACTCCTCCTACTACTACTATTACTCCTCCTACTACTACTATTACTCCTCCTACTACTACTATTACTCCTCCTCCTACTATTACTCCTCCTCCTACTATTACTCCTCCTACTACTACTATTACTCCTCCTCCTACTACTACTATTACTCCTCCTCCTACTACTACTATTACTCCTCCTACTACTACTACTATTACTCCTCCTACTACTACTATTACTCCTCCTCCTACTACTACTACTACTATTACTCCTCCTACTACTCCTACTATTACTCCTCCTACTACTACTACTATTACTCCTCCTACTCCTACTATTACTCCTCCTACTACTACTCCTCCTCCTCCTACTATTACTATTACTCCTCCTACTATTACTATTACTCCTCCTACTACTACTATTACTCCTCCTACAACTACTACTACTATTACTCCTCCTACCATGGCCGCCTAGTTATAGTTGAAAGTGGGGGTGCAAGATTTTTTTGTATTCTTTTTTTTTCTTCCCTTTTTTTTTGTTTTTTTTTTGTTTGCGCAAGGGGTGGTTTGGAGGGGGTCCGGCACGACCCCCTCCACGGCAGATTTTTTAACATTTAATGAACACCTGTATGTGCAATTTCCTGCAATATAGAGCCTTCAATCTTGACCAAAATAAAGCTGCTCTTTTCACTATAAAACTCAGTTTATATAGCTATAATAATAATAACTTCACTGCGAGGGCTCTTTTAGCTAACGCTAGCTAGGCACGTATGATAGCCAATTACTATTATAATAATAATAATAATAACTTTCCCATCCTCCCAAAGCCCCTCCGGCCCCGTTCACATCCGCAGCACCAACAACAACAACAACTAATTGACGCTATCAATAGCCCCAGTGAGCGCGGCGGCTGAATGAATGAATGAAAACTTTATTTAACAGATTGCAGAATGGGTACAATACAGTACGGCTCAATACACACAATTGTTAAGGCGATGCAGACCAGAGAAAGACGTTTGTCTTGTTTACATCAGGGTCCCCTTTCGTGACTGTGCTGCACCGAGTGAATCCACAGTCACTTGCTCCTCAATGGGAAACCAACCTAGATTTACCATGAAGGACTGGTTCTTGCCGAACCGTTCGTTATACAAGTATC
>NC_140169.1:139043671-139078671 GCF_963971535.1 Notolepis coatsorum | reverse complement strand
AGACAGGTATCGGGGGGCGAGGGCATGGAGGGACTTGTAGGTGAGGAGCAGGAGTTTGAAAGTGATGCGAAACTAGACTGGGAGCCCGTGGAGGTGGATGAGGGTGATGTGCTGCCAGGCTTGGTGTGAGTGAGAACCCTGGCAGCTGAGTTCTGAACATACTGGAGCCTGTCCAGGGCTTTGCTGGGTACCCAGAACAGGACTCCGTTGCAGTAGTCCAACCGGGTGGTGATAAATGAGTGGATCAGGGTCTCAGCCACTGAATCTGAGAGTGAGGGTCGGAGACGGGAGATGTTTTTGAGGTGGTAGAAGGCAGACTTGGTGACGGATTTGATGTGGGAGTGAAATGAAAGTGTGGAGTCGAGGGTGACGCCCAGGTTACGGACTTCGAGAGACGGGGAGATGGAACAGCAGTCAACGTGGAAGAGGAGATCTCCAACCTTCCGGAGCAGTGCCTTGGGGGCCACAACCATGAGCTCTGTCTTTTTGCTGTTGAGTTTGAGTAGTTTGGTTGACATCCAGGTTTTTATGGCGTGGAGGCAGTTGACTAAGGACTGTGGGGGGAGCTGGGATGATGGTGAGGTGCTAAGATAGAGCCGAGTATCATCAGCGTAGCAGTGAAAGTTGAGTCCGTAGTGACGTATGATCTGACCGAGGGGGAGCATGTAAATGGTGAACAGTTCAGACTGTCTACGTAAACAGTGATTTGATTCGTAAACATTTTATACTTAACAAGATTGGACAAGAGGCATTCCATGAGGGCTGATATTCAGTATACCAGCACTGACTTTTAACTAAATGCATCACTCCACCGCATAGGTATTATGATTATACTATTAATAACCGTTTATTAGGCTACATTATCGGTCATTATCATTCATACTCTTATTTCACTACCAGCAGTTGAACTAAATTCAATCGTTCACATTTGTATAAATACATTCATTTCGAGGATTGATTTGACAAACTATATTTTAATAGTTTTTTCTCTGCAATTTAATAACATTACCCTGTTTGACCAAAATCAACTCCCATAACTTCAAAAGCCATCTACTGTGGACAGTGGGTTCACCTTTCTAAATCGCTCTCTGAACCAGGAGAATAACAAGTGACCAGTGTGGCAACCCTAAGCCACCACTGGGCTTGGTGATTGAAGGGTGTTATGTGCTGGCACAATGGCTATGCTCTGCCCATATTTGGACTTCCGCTTCCAGGCACACCTGCAGCTAAGTAGGCCATCAAAACCAGCTAGCCAATCACAACGGGGTGCGCTTTTTGAGGAAAGTGAGGATATAGGGGGCAAGGAACTCACATGAGGAGCGAGGAGACACACCGGTAACAGGAAGGTAAGTGAGATAAAATGAGGACAGTAGAGTATTTGTGTTCGGTTTAAAAATAAAGCAAACTATTATTTTTGAAACTGCAACTGGTCTGTCTGTCTGTTTTATTCTGAATTGCCACACCAGACATCCCCTGAATGGCAGATTTCATTACCTATACAAAGTGTCCCAAATTACTTTTGGATTCAATCAAGTTGTGTTGCAAATTCCTTCCACAGAGATTTGGGAGAGAGACCGGGATCCAATTAGCGTCTATTGCCTTTCATCCTCAAGCTAATGGTGTTAACGACAACATCATTATCCTTATCCCAAGGAGGAACCGAGGTCAGCAGAAATTCACAAAATGTATCACCCATATTTTAACTGTATGGGATCGTCATTCCTAAAGCCAAGGTCAGCAGAAATTCACAAAATGTATCACCCATATTTTAACTGTATGGGATCATCAATTGGGGGAAAGGGTATTTAAGTATGCTGCTTCCTCTGCTTGGAGGAATCAGTTGCAAAATTATCTTTGGGAGCTGGTCTCACTGGATGCATTATTAATGACTTGGAGGCACATCTGGCTACAGCTGTTTTGACCGATTCATATATACAGTACTGTAGCCCCTGTATGAGCCTTGATGTTGATGTTTGATATTTCTGATATTTTGCAATTCTGTCATTTAGTTTAAACGTTATTGTAAATTGTTGTATTGTTCTATGATTTTATGTCTGAAACCCTGTTAATTGTGCTGTTGCTGTCTTGGCCAGGAAGCTCTTATAAAAAAAAATCTTTTAACTCAAAGAGACTTTTTTTCATTGATAAAATAACATAATAATAAAGTTTTTCCATTGATAAAATAACATGATAATAAAGTTTAATGTTATAGAAAACTCCTGTGACCCATAAGTATTTATGATTACGTCCCCTAAGCATTTCATCATTATTACCACAGGTACCACCTGGTGCATTCTGCACTGCCCATCATGCAATTAACACATTGTTAACACGTACAAGTGGAACAGTTTCACAGCCCTAGTGTAAACATCTTCCACCATTTCAAGTTCCAAAAGCAAGAAAAGCGGCAGTAGTCTGAACAGATCGACTCTCTTTGTACGTTAGCCACCACCAGTAAACATCAGTCCTGCAGTTTCCTGTGTGGATCTTAGCAACAGCAGCAGTAACAGAGGCCCTTTTGTGGTACATTTATTTAGTGGTACATTTTGACCAAGGTGTATTTTAACATTTGACAGAATGATGTCGTTTACGTATATCTATGTACCCCTCTGTTACTCATGTGAGCCACTGGCATGATGAGGACCCTGCTGGGATGAAGTACTGACCGCTGTGGTCCAGTGAGTGGATATTATTTTGCCTTCAGTGGGCCACTATCAGGAACTGAACCCACCACCCCAGCCCATTATTGAAACAGACACGCACACACACAGTTCCCTGAAACGACTTAAGATATACTCACTGGAGAGGAAGTGCTGGGAGGAGGGGCCGAAGTCTCTGTGGGCTTCCTGTAGGAGCTTCAGTCTGTCCTCCACCGCCACCTGTCGACAGAGAGACAGAGAGAGAGACAGAGAGAGAGACAGACAGACAGACAGACAGACAGAGAGACAGACATTAGACGTCTTCATTCTACACACATACAGCGCTGGCCATAGTAGAGGACCCTCACCACACCCCCTTTATACTGCAGCTGTAGTACAGACATAGAATATACTGTCTGTACAGGGCATATAGTAGTATGTATTCTTTCTATTCACAGCTATTTCACATAGTTGATTATTGTATATTGGAGCTTGTGTGTGAGTATGCGTGTGTGTGTGTGTGTGTACTAGTCCTTCGTCATGTTTACTTGTAATGCCATGTTAGTTCAAGTTTCTTTAATAGTTGTCATAGTAAAATACAGAATACTTATCCATGAAATGCTTTTTTCTGTATGATGTTATGATGATGCAAGTATTATGTTGCACAGTCACAATGTACATAATTTTGTCGACCCCGGCCCCCAGGATGAATAGCTACTGCAATGATGTGTAGCTAATTAGGGATCCTAGTAAACTAAAGAGACAGCAGGCAGGTAGGGGTTAAAACACACACAGGCCAGGGGCGGTCGGGTGGCGTAGCGGAGATTGCGCTCGTCACCAACGCAAGAGGCTGCGGTCTCGACTCCCGGAGTCAGCATTAGCCTGCGGCTTGGGCCGATCGTCATACTAACTCGTTTGGCTGAGTTAGCGGGAGGGAAGCCGGTGGGTGGTAATCTGGTCGTTGTAAACAGCGACTCCTACAGTTCGGTCAGGGCGCCTGCACACTAGCGAGGGAGGGAAATGGTGAAGGTAGTAGTGTGAGCCTCCCACGTGTTACACTTCACCAATGAGAGTCCTCGCTTGCCAGGTGAAAAGACAGCTGCTGGCTGTCTCCTATGTATCGGAGGAAGCAGCATGTGATAGACTTCAGGGCTCCCTAGACCGACCAGTGGGGGGGCACATGTGCGCAATGACCAGGAAAGGGAGGGAGGGAATTGGCGTAACGACTAAAATTGGGACGGGAGGAAAATACAGAAAAACAGGAGGAGAAAAAGTGGATAAAAAAAAAATCTGCCTGTTCCACTGACACACACACACACACATGCACACACACACAAACCCCAGTCACTCTACTAGATGTATAAGGTCTCCCTGCGCAGGGAGTCAGGAAACGGAGCCCCTGAATGGCCAAAACGGCTCATTTCCCCCCCCCTCTGCCCAGTGTCTCCTATAATGACTTATGTGGCTGGGCGCAGTCCCACAGGGGGGCAGATAGGGGGCCTCTCTGCGTCGGGGCACAGAACGATGAAAGAGCACAGTGGGACTCCGGCTGATTAGTGAAATGCTCATCTCGCGTCACACTGAGCGAGAGAAAGAGGAGGGAACAGGGATGAATGGGCGCCGGCTCGGAGCGCGCAATCTACCCGTCGGCAGTCCTCGCTCCCATTCTCAGCGGCCGCGCCCCCCTCTCGTCCTTCCGCGCAGGCGGGAGGGCCGGCGTCTCTCTCTCTCTCTCTCTCCACACGGGGAAATCAAAAAGGGCCACAAAGGGGCCAATCAGCACGTCTCTCCAGCTGCGGAGTGTCTATATATCTGCACGCGGTCATCCGTCCTGCGGTGGGGGGGGGGGGGGGGGCGGTGAGTTCAGACATCGGCTCTGCGAGACACAAAATGGGCGCGCTGCACGCTGAGAGTTTCCATGCGGGTTCCCGTGAAGGCCTCGGTCCATCTGTGTTTGTCTGGGTGTTGTGGTCCAGCTCGGCGCTATACTGTGCTACTGTCTGGCCGCGTGCCCCGAGAGTCCTGGCCGTGGTGGTGGATGGATGGAGCCGGTTGTTCAAAGACAGCTGTCCCACTTCCCACATTTCTTTGGACTCGCTCTGGGCTATTTGTGTGGAGGAGAGGGTTGGGCTCCATCCGCGTCTGAGGCTGAACGAGGAGGAGAGAGTGTCGCAGAGGAGCTGAGAACGAAAGGCGAAGAGTGATGTCCGAGGGAAATGGCGGACGGTCCTCGACTGGAGACATTCTTAGTCAACCGATAGTCGTGGATCTTTTTTTTTTTTAATCCACTTTTTCTCCCATTTTCCCAATTTCCAATTTCGTATCATCCAATTCAACCCTCCCCTGTCACGAACGCTGTTTCTTGCCTCCCACAAGCCGGCTGCAATGTGGACTAAGTCATACATAGCATAAGTCCCCTCCGGTACTTGAGGTAACAGCAGTCGCATCTTTTCACCTGCGCAGCTCGATCTCTCAGTGGCGAGGAGTAACGCGTGGGAGGCTCACGCTGCCCCCGACACTTCCTGATTGTACTGCGCAGGCGCACCAACCGACCTGTAGGAGTCGCTGTCCACAACGCCCGATCCCCACCCATCAGTTTCCCACCCCCTAATACGGCCAATGTGTATTAGTATGAACGACCAGCTAAACTGAAAGCAATGTGGAGCGCTGGGCTCGTACAGGCGAGCCCAGCGTCTCTGCATTCGTGGCGAGCGCCTTGCCCACTACGCCACGTAGCCGCCTCGATAGTCGTGGATCTTTAGCGACTAATGTCGATTTTTCTTTCTGTAAAAAATTGTGTTTGGCAAATGCCCCCATGCAGAAAGACTAGTCTAATGCGGATATGCACATATAATTATTCTCTTATTATTTTAAACTTTTCCCACTTTTTAGCCTTTTCACTCAATCAAACACTGAAAAAAATAACCCATAGAAAATGACTAATCGAATAACAAACCAACCGACCAATCAATCAACTAATCACATAAGAGGAGTCAGCCCTAGAAACAACACTGTTGAGTTTGCCCACTAACATTCACTCTTACACACAAGACGTGTGAGGGGAATTAGCCGTCTAAGTCACATACAAACCCCCCCCTACCTACCTACCTACCTCCCTCCCTCCCTCTCTCCCTCCCTCCCTCCCTCCCTCCCTCCGACGATAACAGATTTCCTCAGAGACGCCTCCCCGAGTCTTCCCCCAGGGCGTGCGATAAGCACAGTCGGGTTCCTCAGCAGATCAGAGCACGGGATCAGACAGGGGGGAGCTGGATGAGACTTGTGCGCCGCTGCCACTGATGTGAGGAGGGAATAAGCGCTGTGATGCCAGAGTGGAGTTTGGGGAGCGAGGAGAGGGGGGGGGGGGTTCAAACAGGACGGGTAAACATGCATGAGGACACAACTTACTCCCTGGCTGGTCCCCGGCTGTATATGTACTTGCTCTCTTCATATCACAGCTGTATTATGTACCACTATGCTTTGCTATATGTGAGTGAGTGAGCGAGTGAGTGAGCGAGTGAGTGAGCTAGTGAGTGAGTGAGTGAGTGAGTGAGTGAGTGAGTGAGTGAGTGAGTGTGAGAGTGAGAGTGAGAGTGAGAGTGAGTGTGAGTGTGAGAGTGAGTGAGTGTGAGAGTGAGAGTGAGAGTGAGAGTGAGAGTGAGAGTGAGTGTGAGAGAGAGAGAGAGAGAGAGAGGGAGAGAGAGAGAGAGAGAGAGAGAGAGAGAGAGAGAGAGAGAGAGAGAGAGAGAGAGAGAGAGAGAGAGAGAGAGAGAAAAATTGTGACAACCCATTTTAACATGGATTCCAATATATAATCAAATATTCTGAGGAAGATTTAAAAGGGGCAATCAATCAATTTTAAGGAGCCAATCTGATTTGGTAGCAACATACCATGCATGATAATGGAAGTAAGTGTGAGGTATGGCCCATTCTAAATTCTGTGACTAGGCAATATCCATGCTTGCCTGATATCAGACAGAAGTGTCAACTCGTTACACTCCATGTCCATCTCTAGTCTGACGCTGCCTCCACTCAAAACCCATCTCTGTGGGTCACTGGAGACCAACGTATCCTCCCCGTGGTGCTGCAATCCAGAACTGCAGCGTGACTGGCTCACAGAAATTCAGATCAAATTGTCAAACTAAATATCAAATATGAATTAAGATCCTTATTTGTCACCTAAAATGTTGTCGAGAACACATTTTTGGTGGGAAAATAGAAGGTTTTACGAGTAAGCCGCCATGTTTTTCCTGCTCCTCTCGACAACAGCTTGACGACGGCGTTAGTCCCGCCCCATGGCGCTGATTGAATAATTGCTTTTTAATTGCTTTTCTTTGTAGTTAACAAAGAGAGGCAGAGTTGATTTTGCAAAAATAAAATAAAAAATAATTTATTATTATAATTTTTTTTAACATAATCAAATTGTATTTTCATATTCGAATCCCATGCCCATCGAACGAAGCTTCGAAGTATTTAAGACAGCCCTACTCGTGTCCCCACCTGTAGTAGCTTCCACCTCATGTTGAGCTGGTCAAGTTGCCTGCAGGCGGTGGAGGACAGCTGGACGTCCAGAGGGGTCAGTTCTCCGGACAGCTCGTTGACCACGCGCACGTCCTGCCGCAGGGGGGCCACCTCCTCTCTGAACGCCTGGAGGCAACGGGACAACGTGGTCAGTCAGGTCAGTAACAAACGGGTGCCAATTAGGGATGCTCGATATTGGCTTTTTTACCGATACCGATATTGTCCAACTCTTAATTTCCGATACCGATATATGCAGCCCCCCCCCCCAAAAACGGAATAATTTCAGGAAATTAACATTACATATCTCTTGTTGTGGAATTAACACAACATTATGCATACTTTTGACAATAAATAAAATCAGAATTTGTTCTTACTTGCTTGCCTGGGTAAATAAAGGTTATAGAAATGTAAAAAATAATTTTTTTTTTTTTTTTTGAAAACAGATACGATATTTTCCGATATCACATTTTAATGCCAATATCGGCCGATAATATCGGTAGGCCGATAATATCGGACATCCCTAGTTCCAATGAAACCCAATAAAAAGAATTATCAGCGAGAGATCCTTTTTTCTTTTTTTTTACTATGTAGAACTGTTTATTGTCATAAGAATAAAAAAAACAGCATTATCAATGAGTAAGAGACAGGATTCTACCCCTCAATAACATCATCAATGAGTAAGAGACAAGACTCTACCCCTTGACAACATCATCAATGAGTAAGAGACAAGACTCTACCGATCGAAAACATCATCAATGAGTAAGAGACAAGACTCTACCCCTCAACAACATCATCAATGAGTAAGAGACAAGATTCTACCCCTCAATAACATCATCAATGGGTAAGAGACAAGACTCTACCCCCAGACAGCATCATTTCTTAAACTGGGTTAAAACGATTTCGGTTCGAGTGGCAGGGGATATACGTAACTGGGCCATATCAGTTCGTTGCACACTATTTCACATTACAGTGGGTCTACAGCTGCTGTACAATCTACAAGCCGAGATACACTATCTACACTATTATGCTTGCGGTGTTGTTCTCAGAGACGATCCGAAGGGGCCGTCCGGCAACATCAGGGAAGTTCAAGTTCAAGTTCAAGTTCTTTAATAGTTGTCATACAGAAGTACAGAATACTTTCATACAAAATGCTTCTTACTGTTACGCTCCAGAGACTGTGCTAGACAAGATAGTATCAAATAACATAATAACATAATATAGCATGAATTTAGAAGAAGAAAATGAGGTCACAGTGTTCGGTATAGACATATGTACAATGTTCTGAGTTACCATATAATATACAATACACAATACTATGCAGTGTACTAATGTACAGTACTATCTAGTGCAAAGCAGAAATGGGATGAGGTACAATTTTAGGTACAATTTGTACAAGGTGTACGAGTTGTAGTGCAATCCTTCATCCATAAATATAAAGTGTGGGGAGTGGGTGCTACAGTGTGTTTGTTTAAAGTGGGTGTGTGCTATAAGTGTGTGGAGTGGGTGCTACAGTGTGTTTGTTTAAAGTGAGTGTGTGCGTGTGGATGTGTGTGCTATGTGCGTTTGGTGGTTGTTGTTGTGTAGTGTTCATTCATTGTTCGTTTAGCAGCCTGATGGCCTGGGGATAGAAGCTTCTTCTGAGTCTTTCTGTGCTCGCCTTGAGACTCCTGTATCGCTTGCCTGACCGCAGCAGTTCAAAGAGGCAGTTGTTCGGGTGACTGGAGTCTTTAATGATTCTCTTAGCCTTGCCCTTGCAACGCTTGTAGTAAATGTTCTGGAGGGTGGGGAGCCCCCCTCCAATTGTGCGTTCGGCTGAACGTGTCACTCTTTGTAGTCTGCTTTGGTCTTGTGCAGTGCTATTCCCAAACCAGGAGGTGATGTTGCCGGTCAAGATGCTCTCTATTGTACATGAGTAGAAGTTCTTAAGGATCTTCTGGCTGACTTGGAACTTCCTTAGGCGCCTGAGGAAGTAGAGGCGTTGTCGTGCCTTCTTCACAACACTGTTAATGTGTGTGGTCCATGTCAAGTCCTCGGATATGTAGGCTCCGAGGTACTTAAAGCTGTTGACTCTCTCAACCGGTGCCCCGTCGATGCTGAGGGGGCTGTAGTCCTTGACCCCCGACCTCCTGAAGTCCACAATCATCTCCTTTGTTTTGCTGACGTTCAGGGAGAGGCTGTTTTCCTGGCACCATCCCGCCAGGACCTTGACCTCTTCCAGAAGAAAGGTACTCACAAAATGGATCACGATTCGACATTATTGAAGACTCCCGTGACTGGAGTACTTATGGTTACTTCCCCCCTAACCTAAGCACTTCGTCATTCATTTAATTTCTATGACCGCTACATTTTGCTAATATATTTTCCACTTGCATTAATTGCGATTAATCACCGACAATCATGCAAATTACATCTTTAAAAAAAGTTTTTTTTTTTATCATTTGACACAGTGCTATGTGTATGTCATCAGGACTACATAGCAATGTTTTACCATACATTCCTGACTTTTAGTGCAACTCTCAAGACGTACCTTTCCAAACTTTGCAGATCTACGTAGGAACACTGCATGCTACGGTGAAGCATGACCCCTTTCTGGGAGTCAGCCCAACAACCCCACCCTCTACCATTACTATTACTCCTCCTACTATTACTATTACTCCTCCTACTACTACTCCTACTATTACTCATCTACTACTCTACTCCTACTATTACTCCTCCTACTACTACTACTACTATTACTCCTCCTACTACTACTCCTACTATTACTATTACTCCTCCTACTACTACTACTACTATTACTCCTCCTACTCCTACTATTACTATGACTCCTCCTACTATTACTATTACTCCTCCTACTACTACTATTACTCCTCCTACAACTACTACTATTACTCCTCCTACTACTACTATTACTCCTCCTACTACTACTATTACTCCTCCTACTACTACTATTACTCCTCCTCCTACTATTACTCCTCCTCCTACTATTACTCCTCCTCCTACTACTACTATTACTCCTCCTCCTACTACTACTATTACTCCTCCTACTACTACTACTATTACTCCTCCTACTACTACTATTACTCCTCCTCCTACTACTACTACTACTATTACTCCTCCTACTACTCCTACTATTACTCCTCCTACTACTACTACTATTACTCCTCCTACTCCTACTATTACTCCTCCTACTACTCCTCCTCCTCCTCCTACTATTACTATTACTCCTCCTACTATTACTATTACTCCTCCTACTACTACTATTACTCCTCCTACAACTACTACTACTATTACTCCTCCTACAACTACTACTACTATTACTCCTCCTACCATGGCCGCCTAGTTATAGTTGAAAGTGGGGGTGCAAGATTTTTTTGTATTCTTTTTTTTTCTTCCCTTTTTTTTTGTTTTTTTTTTTGTTTTGCGCAAGGGGTGGTTTGGAGGGGGTCCGGCACGACCCCCTCCACGGCAGATTTTTTAACATTTAATGAACACCTGTATGTGCAATTTCCTGCAATATAGAGCCTTCAATCTTGACCAAAATAAAGCTGCTCTTTTCACTATAAAACTCAGTTTATATAGCTATAATAATAATAACTTCACTGCGAGGGCTCTTTTAGCTAACGCTAGCTAGGCACGTATGATAGCCAATTACTATTATAATAATAATAATAATAACTTTCCCATCCTCCCAAAGCCCCTCCGGCCCCGTTCACATCCGCAGCACCAACAACAACAACAACTAATTGACGCTATCAATAGCCCCAGTGAGCGCGGCGGCTGAATGAATGAATGAAAACTTTATTTAACAGATTGCAGAATGGGTACAATACAGTACGGCTCAATACACACAATTGTTAAGGCGATGCAGACCAGAGAAAGACGTTTGTCTTGTTTACATCAGGGTCCCCTTTCGTGACTGTGCTGCACCGAGTGAATCCACAGTCACTTGCTCTCAATGGGAAACCAACCTAGATTTACCATGAAGGACTGGTTCTTGCCGAACCGTTCGTTATACAAGTATCACAGAGACATTACAAAGGTGCTCACAGTTGCACGAGGGGTTCGCACAGAGATACGGGATGGTTTGAAAGCTCGGCGTTGCTAATAAATATTTTTAATATTTTTTTATAAACTGCTCAAAGCGGCATTATTTCCGCCGTTGGGTGATCACAGCGCCTGCGCACCATCCGTATCTCTGGATTCACCATACGAGAAATATTCAGTTTCAATCTGTTTGCGCATTTAGTATACAGTCACAGTGTTCGACTTACATGATGATTTGCTCCATTTTGATGTAAACGCCGAAGAATAATCCAGTCACAAATGTTATCCAATATCCAGCCTGAATTTTTCAAGGGCTTTCGAAAAAGCCGCCTCCCCCAACATGTCGTATACGTCATGCCGACGAAACCGTGGCCCGTGGGCACTGGATCAAACCATTAAAGTGGGGGGTCACACAATCTTTGGAAACTTAAAAACTTGCTATTAAGTGTCATTGCGTATTATTAATTTGATTGAAATTACTTAGTTATGGTTAGATTTATATATGGGGGGGGGGGGGGTATATCATATTTTTCATATGATCAAAAAGTGGGGGAGCAAAACCAGCGTTTGCCCCCCCATGTTCAATAGTCGTAGAGCACCCGCTCCGCGTGCTCTATTGCGCAGGTGTCTATGCCTCCTACTACTATTACTCCTCCTACTACTACTATTACTCCTCCTACTACTACTACTATTACTCCTCCTACTACTACTACTATTACTCTCCTCCTACTACTACTATTACTCCTCCTCCTACTACTACTACTACTACTACTACTACTATTACTCCTCCTCCTACTACTATTACTCCTCCCTACTCCTACTACTATTACTCATCCTACCATTACTACTCATCCTACCATTACTACTCATCCTACCATTACTACTCATCCTACCATTACTCCTCCTCCTACCATTCCTCCTCCTCCTCCTCCTCCTCCTCCTCCTCCTCCTCCTCCTCCTCCTCCTCCTCCTCCTCCTCCTCCTCCTCCTCCTCCTCCTCACCGTAGTCTTCTCGATGTGGTCCTGCAGGGAGTCGATCAGCAGGTCCCCGACGGGCTTGCCAGTCGGCCTTGGCCTCCTCTGCCCGGGTGAGCCTCAGGTCCAGCTGGGTCCATGGAGCTCTGCAGCTCCTGCAGCCTCTCCAGGGCCTGCTCCACCTGGCTCCGCCAGCCCACCACGAGGCCCTGCAGCCGATCCCAGCGCTCACGCACCTCCCCCGTCTGCTTGCGGATGGCGCGGGCCACCCCGCGGGCTTTCTCCTCCGGGGTCGTGTCTGCGGGGGGGGGGGGGCGAGGGATGGGAGGGAGGGAGGGAGGGAGGAAAGAGGACAAAATAGAAAGAGAAGGAGGGAAAGACGAGGGAGCGTGGAGGAAAGGAGACAAATGGAGAGAGGGATGAAAGTAAGGAAGAAGAGAGGGAAAGACAGAGAGAAAGAGAGAGAGAAAGTGAGAAGAGAGAAAAAAGAAAGAAAGAGAAAAGAAAAGAAAGAGAAAAAAAAGAGAAAAAGTGAAAGAGAAGGGAAGGGAATAACGAGAGACAGTTTGGAGGATGAAATGAGGAGGAAGGAAAGCAGGAGGGAAGATAAGAGGGAGGAGAAGAGAGGGAAGGGATGATGAGGGTGTCGGGGCAGGAGAAGATGAGGACAGTAGCAGGGTCAAATGTCGCATATCAAAGTGGAGAGATGGAGAGAGAGAGACACACACAGTGGGAACATGAGACAAACATGAGGGGTTGTGATTGGATAGAATTTATATTCTAAAATTCTAAATCACTATGACTATGCTGCGTCCTCCCTTTACCCCTCACCCCCTCTCTCTTCCTTTCTCTCTCTCTCCCTTTCTCTTTCTCTTTCTTGTATGTACACAGCAGGGTCTGTATTTCTGCACGACAGAGATAGCGCCAGATCGCAGGCCTCTCTTTGATAATGTAGCACAACAAAACGGAAAAGGGGAGGTCATCCCGTTCGACAGACTCACGCTCAGGGGTAGACAAAGATTCGCCAAGACAGAATTAAGCCGATCAAACCTTTTTTTATCACAGATCCCAGATCAATGTAACCTCTTAGAAGTCCCACCGCACTCCTACCAAACGACACGCTGTTCCACCATCTCCGTTCTTTAAAAATCAGCCTTTATCTATTATACACCCGGCCGATACTTATACACCCGGCCGATACTGTTTTGATGCCTGCATCAAAGATCGTACGACAAGCCAATCGGCCTCCGCTGTGAAGCCTTGCCACACCCTGTACTACACAGTCTCTCTAGGGTTTGTTCAATTATTCACATGACGGGTGGGGGGGGGGGGGGGGGGGGGGGGGGGGCGCTGACGTACGTGGCTTCCACTGCACTTATCGGGGGCTGAGCGGAGAGAGGCCCAGAGACTGGACGCCAAATGAGAGCTGATGCTTGTTTAATACTAGGGTGCATTGTAACATCGGCGTGATCGCCAGTTCAGAGTGTTGTTGGCGCTTGGCGGGGGGGTATTTCAGTGCCACTCATTTTAACAAGTGCAACTCACAGCTGTGGTCGCGTACGCTCATGCATCCACACGTGCACTCACACGTGCACTCACACACACACACAGCCAGATGTCAGCCTCCTAGGGCGAAGACTGTGGTGGCTAGAGGGAGGGGACACTTTCGTGGAGCAACAGCCAACAGAGCGAGCTACAGAGCTGCTGGTCGCAACTAATAAACTAACGGAACGTAGGCCAAATGCGTCCACATTTTTATAGGATTCTACCACATTTTCATAACAATAGCACCCTGCGCAGTTTTCATTGAGGTTTCTTACAAATTAACGATGCTTTATCTTGTCCTTTATATGCCGATTATCATTAGAATCTTAAATTGTACCATATGTCCCCCTTTAGACAACATATGTAACGCTACCAGCGCACTTTTGTTAAGATAATTAGTTGGCCATTCTCCGTCGCTATACCGAGGTTGCGGTAATAGTTTAACGCTGTTCAGATCACGTCGGAGAATATAGACACATCCCAGTGACCTGCGACCTGTGCTAACGCTCTTGGGAAATGCAGTGTTGTAGTTTTCAGCCTTTAATTTTAAACCAATGCTGCCATCGACTGACAACAAAAAAGTGTTGTCTAATCGTCACCTTGAGAGCTACTTCCGTATACAGCGCCGCCCCAAACCCATTCTAGAGATTCCCACTTTTTGCTGGGAGTGGGGCGTGGCCGTATTTGGTCCCAGACAATAAGAGTGGCTGCAATTGGTCACCGTGACGTTACTAAACTGTTTCTACTATCATGCACTCTTCCACTAAATAATCTTCCTTGCCTCTATTACTACCTACCATACAAATATGTCTCTGCTACTATGCACTCAACACTGCAGCGCCCACGTTTCAACACTGTTTGATGAACATCGTTACCCAGCTGATAGAGTTGTACCCTTCCTGCTGACTTGTCGTACAGAACTTGTAAGTCGTTTTGGATAAAAGCGTCAGCTAAATGAATGTAAATGTAATAATAAACCCAACATCCGTTCATGCTATGAGTTGTAGTCATAATGGCGCTGTAGCAACTAGGCAAACGTCACTTCAGTTTGTGGGTAATATCGAGGAAAAGAAGAACGACCGACTCCACGTTTGGCTCTGGGGCCGTGTGAGAGAGTGGACTGACCGGTCTTGGGCTGCAGGTTCTTGCGTGGTTCTCCGGGACCCTCGATGGGCTGGTCGGCGAGAAACATCCGGGCCTGGTCCAGAGTACTGACCACACTGTGCTCACGTTCCTTCAGCTCAGAGTGCAGGGCCTGCAGGGACACATGGAGACGGGTCTGTTCAGACTAGACGACTCGGCTGGTCTCTCGGTTACACAGCAAAAAAATGTATTGCATACATACGTACTATACAGATTTCATGATTTCATTTTTATAAACTTCAGACCTGTACTACAGAAGAACCGTTATGTTTTCCAGCTCCTACCTCTCAGCTGAAAAAACAGGCATCTGGCAACAAGTCAACACAAAAGTAAGGAGCAAATATTCCGTTCAAACCTCTGTTTTCTCTTTATTGTGTAAGAAACGTCAGAATGTTACCTTTCAAAAGAGACCAGACTCATGCATGTGCTATGAATATAAAGTATAATAAATGGCCAATTACTTTGGGTATGCAATCGACAGGCGTTTGCTGGACTGTTCGGGGGTTAAATGAGGGTTGCCGTTCAATTTCAATTGCTCAATGACACATTTTATCCACATTTGACACATATATATTTAAATCGCCCCCCCAGAATAGGATCATCTAACTCCTCAAGTGTCTTCAAGCACACATTTTTATCCAGATGGCAAAACTCGGCTGTGTGACTGAGTTATCCCGTCATAATAGAATCTATAACAACGAACTCAGAATGAACCCAGTGTGTTCAGATCACTACCCACCAACACCCCCCCGGGGAAAAATCTACTTATCTGCCAATTCTACAAATCAACTCCCGGCGACCGTTTGATAGGAACATACACCATAACATAGTTGTTTCTAGTCTCATGTAAATAAACCTCTCCCACATCCAATTAGGCTGACAGCCGCAATAGCACAACAAGCGCCCATCCTCCTTTATTGAAGGATGGAACGAGGGAACAGGGAGTCAGAGAAAAACAGAGTGAGAGAGATAATAGAGAGAGAAGAGAGAGAGAGAGAGAGAGAGAGAGAGAAGGTGAAATGAGACGTTTCCTTCTGGTCCACACAGAATAGTAGGCCTGGTAGAGCAGCACCCTGTACGCCACAAGCCACGCAGGCACCCGGGGCGTTACACCATCAGGTATAGGCAGCACCGCAATTGACCTATCACAAACCCCGCCCTCTTTTCTTAATTCTCCAATCACAACTGTTTGCTTGAGGTACATCCATACGCAACAGTCCACAGTAGGGGTGGACGGTATAAACGGTATAAACGGTATTAATTTGCTCTACGGTATGGATTTTGACTATACCTTGTAACCGGTAGAGCAGCTCTAAAATAGCAATGACGTCATGTAACCACAGCGCGACTATTTCACTCGCATTTGCCCCTAAAAATATAGAATTAGTCATAGATAATAGATATGTGCAAACTGGAAAAAGTTATTTAGGAGGCTTCGCGCAGTGGGCGTGTCAACACGCAATTGTCATTTCATAATAAACACATATCACCGCGGCGCACAGCAAGTTTCAATTTCAGTTCCTGGCATTTTTAACCAGTGGAGAAAGGTAAGAGATTTCCCTCGTTTTTTCTTATATGAATTATTCTACGTTAATAAAACATACCTGGTGATCAACTACAGTTTGCTGTGAACATTATGATACGTGTGTAGTGTTCTGATAACTACGACTGGGCAGCGGGGCTGGATGCTGGATTTTGCGAGAAGCATATGCAGCTGCAGAGCCGCAGAATCCACCATAACCCACCCATCTGTACCGGCACAGTGCAGTACTCCAATTCAGCCATTGGCAATTCAGCCGTTGGGTGGGGGGCGCTGTTGAGCCGGGCCTGTGACCGGACCTGAAAGCGCCCCTACTCTGCGGCTCTGCAGTTGCATACTATTAGGATTCGTTGGGAGCAGCACGGAGTCTCGACTCGGGACTTATTTTATTTGGAATATAATGACTGTATACGCAAAAGTAGCCTAGTTTTAAGTTAAAATATTATAAATCTACATGCCTTGAGGATGTCATTATTTATATAGCCTGCCTATCAGGCAAAAAAAATTATTCTAACGGAAACACTGATACCGTGATATATACCGTTACCGTCTATGCTTCAAATTATACCGTGATATAAATTTTAGACCATACCGTCCACCCCTAGTCCACAGTCACACATACATCTGCTCTCGGCATGTGCATGTATACCGGTACATGCAAGCCCACACACACACCCATACACAAGTCCACATTCACACACACACGTCGGCACACTGTGCTTTGCACGCGTGCACACAATCGACTGAAGAATTGGAGGGCCACTTTTTAACACACTCCTCGTCGATGACACAAACAGGATAACCAATAAAAAATAGAGTGGATCGGACAGCGAGAGAGAGAGAGACACGGAGACAGCATGTAACTGTGTAATTATTCTCGTTTAATATAAGCAGGACCCACGAGGATGTGCGATGCCTATCGGAGTATGTGATTGCTTTGTGAGCGGGCGATGTCGTCGGGAGGCGCTACGAGGCAGCTCCATTAGGTGGGAGGGCCCGCATTCACACACGACCCCTCGCTGATCAGACAAGGATGCGCCCCCTAGAAAATTGCGAGATCGTTCACTCTTTCGGGGGGGAGACGGATGACTACACGCTAAGGGTTGAGTGGGATGGATTCCGGCCGGCTGATTCCATTTGAGATTATGACCGATTTTACGAAATCTGTGTTCTCTTTCTACTCTGTAATTGAAAACCCTGCGAGGTGAAGGAAGAAAATATGAAATAAAAACAAGATCCGTTTTAGAGGCGGGGTGGCGTCTTCCTGTCCAATTGAAGGTTAAAGACTCGATTCACCTTTAAAAACAATTTGAGAAGTGTTTGTCCCTCCGGTAGCTTCTCCTAATAACACATAAAGCTCAGGCGGCTGCGCTGGATGTTACACACAGAGACGATGAGCCTCCCGCTGAACTGGAATTAAATCACCCCCCCCCCCCCCCCCCCCCGCTAATGAATGGTGAGATGGAATGGGCAGAGAGATAGGGGTGGAATGGGGGGAGATAGAGGAGAGGAATGGAGGTGTGCAGGAGGGGGGGAGATATCAAGAGTCATGGGTGGAGAGACAGAGAGAAGGTGATAGTGGAGAGAGAGAGAGAGAGAGAGAGAGAACAAGAGAGGGAGAGAGAAGATGATAGTGGAGAGAGAGAGGTGGAGAGAGAGATGAGAGAGAGAGAGAGAGAGAGAGAGAGAGAGAGAGAGAGAGAGAGAGAGAGAGAGAGAGAGAGAGAGAGGAGAAGATGATACAGTAGTGGAGGGAGAGAGAGAAAGAGAAAAGCAGAGAGAAAGAGAAAAGCAGAGAGAAAGAGGCAGATAACTTATCTTGAGACAAGTCAAGAGTTCATTTATAAATTGAATAAAACCATCAGATAATGTAAATAAATAAAATGAAGATGATAGTGGAGAGAGAGGGAGAGGAGAAGATGATAGTGTGGAGAAAAAAGACGATAGTGTAGAGGAGAGAGAGAGAGAGAGAGAGAGAGAGAGAGAGAGAGAGAGAGAGAGAGGAGATGATATTGGAGAGATAGAGAGAAAAGACAACGATAGTGTGTGGAGAGAGGGGGAAAGAGGTAGAGAACGTATCTTGAGACAAGCCAAGGGTTTATTTGAATAAAACCATCAGATAATGTAAATGTAAATAAAACTGCATCTTCCAAAATGTTGGTGCAGAGCCTGAAAGCTTATAATGTGTTTTTGAGTCTAATAGCTTAACGGCTTGGAGTGTGCGAGTGTGAGTGTGAGTGTGTGCGAGTGTGCGTGTGTGTGTGTGTGTGCGCGTGTGCATGTGCGCGTGTGCGTGTGTGAGCGTGTGTGTGTGTGTGTGAGTGTGAGTGTGAGTGTGCGTGCGTGTGAGTGTGAGTGTGCGTGTGTGTGTGTGCGCGAGTGTGCGTGTGTGTGTGCGTGTGCGTGTGTGCGTGTGTGCGTGTGAGTGTGTGCGTGTGTGTGTGTGTCACGGCGCACATCCTCCTCAGAGCCACTCCTGGATTTCACTACAAGCAGACCAGCCGAGGCCAAAAGACAACTGTAACCATGGCAACGTGCACGGCACCACGTTCCCGGCGCCTCCTCTATCCGCCGCCGTGCCTATCTGTCAACGCCACCCCCCCCCCCCCCCCCCCCGGGAGCCTCCCGGAACCTCTGACAGGACGACGCCGACGTCAAAAGTCTAGTCGTCACGGCGGTAAAGAGAAGAGAAGGAGAGAAAAGTTCCCAAAGTTCACCGTGTCACAGCGACGGAGAGAGCACTGAAGAAAAATAAAGGCCCTCGGAGACCGTTTGTGTGTGTGCACATGTGTGTGTGTATGTATGCGTGTGTACTGTATGTGTGTGTGTGTGTGTGTGTACTGTATGTGCGTGTGTGTGTATGGGGTCGGGCCCTGGCTGTGGTGAATTAGAGATAAGGGGAACAGCAGAGCAACACAACTATTCTCTACTCTACTTCTACCTCCTATACTACCTCTCCTACTGTACCTCTTCTACCTCCTCTTAGGGCTGTCCCCGACTAAGGATTTTGGACAGTCGACTATGATTGGCCAAAATGTGCCGTCAGTCGACTATTAGTAAAAAAAAATATATATATATATATATATTTTTTTTTATTTTATCATTCCATTTGGGCTGTGGGGGGTGCTTCATGTCTGAAGGAGTCGACTGAAGGCTTCTTGTCCTCTGCAAAAGCATGCAATTGGTCCACTGATGGATACATCTTGATATTTGTCTAGTCTAGTGTGTTCATTAGAAAGAGGGTGAAATCCTCTTTCAGTGCCTCTGTGCCTGTTTTCGTAGGCAGTTAGCCTCTGGTATGCGTGCCATTAGCGTTAGCAACGCTTCTAGGCCTCTTTTCTTTTGGAAAGAATGATAAAAAAGATAAAAAAGATATTATAGTATATTTTTTTTTTTTTTTACTAAGAGGTTGGCAGTAGACTACGGCTCCTTTCAACCGATTAGTCGACTAATCAACTAATAGGGGTCAGCCCTACCTCCTCTCCTACCTCTCCTACCTCTTCCACCTCCCCTACCTTTACTACCTCTCCTACATATTCTACCTCTTTTACCTCTCCTACCTTTACTACCCTATTCTACCTTCTCCCATCATCTCCCTCTCTCCTCCTCGCCTCTTCCTCCTTTCCTCACCCCCCCCCCCTATCTCTCTCCTTCTCCCACCGTACCGGCCTCTTTCCCCTCCCTCTCTCTTGCTCCTCTCCCCTCCCTTTCTCCCCCCCCCCCCCTCCCTCTCTCAAAACACACAATTACATTACGTTAGCTAGGTTCTAATTAACAGCAAATTAACGGACAGCGATACCTTCTGTTGTATCAGCGTTGTGTGATGGATCAGCATGGATGCGCCATTAGGCCTGCGTGGAGATCAGGGCACAAACCACCATTGGTGTCTTGCAATGCCGAGGGTTATACGGAGTAATAGCAGTTAATGCTTTTATTTCTATTTTAAACAACACTATAGAGAGGATCAACCCTCATTTTGCTTTCAGAGGGAGAAAAGCTTTTTTTTTGTGTATTACGTACGATTATTTCCAATTGTGTGTTTGGAACACTCGGATAGAACAGAATAGAATCTCTGAATTGAGTAAATCTTTACAGTAATTTGTCCATTGCATTTAACCCATCCTAACTATTTAGAAGCAATGGGGCAGGTACAGTCCTAGTGTGCCCAGGGAGAGGTTGGGGGTTAAGTGCCTTGCTCAAGGGCACATCAATGGTGGGTATCGAGGGAGGAGAGAGCATCTAATCCAGACCGGCCAATCGCATGCCCACTTCTCTAACCATTAGGTCACTATTGCCCTGGAGGAAGCGTTTACAATACATGATTTATTTGGGGCGTAACTCTTACTGTCAGAAAAGGAAAGTATAATGTCAACTGTTAAAATCTTATTCTGGCGCAAGATGGTAATTCACACGGACAGGAGATGCAAAGGGTTTTTAAAGGTCATCTCTACTCAAAAACATGTTTTTTATGGTTAACTCCTCTTGGGGTCATGTCTTTGACTACTATCTTTGAGAGGGAGAGCTTCTCTTCTGTAGCCTGGAATCTGAGTTGCATGTAATAGGTCAAACCTATCATAGACCACCGTAACACTTCCGGGATTCTGAAATCATGGGAGAGAGAGCGGGGGGAGAAAATGAATGAATGTGGATGAGAGCCTCAGCATTAAGTATTTTTTTTTTCTCATCAACTTTTTCTCCCCATTTTCTATTTTTCTCCCATCCCAATTTCGTATTATCCAATTCTACCCTCCCCTGTCTCGAACGTTGTTAGACCATGCCTCCCACTGGTCGGCGGCAATGTGGACGAAGCCTTGCATCACGTGTCCCCTCCGGTACCCAGCCATCGCATCTTCTCACCTGCACAGCGCGATCTCTCAGCGGCGAGGAGTAACGCGTGGGAGGCTCACGCTGCCCCCCGATACTTCCTGATTCTACTGCGCAGGCGCACCAACCAACCTGTAGGAGTCGCTGTCCACAACGTCCGATCCCCACCCACCGGCTTTCCCACCCCCTAATACTGCCAATTGTATTAGTATGAACGACCAGCCAAGCCGGAAGCAACGCCGAGAGCTGGGCTCGAACCCAGCATCTCCTGCGTTAGCGGCGAGCGCCTTGCCCATCACTGCGCCACTTAGCCGCCGACATTAAGTGGTTGTTGCTACGGCTGTGGGGGTGCTGGAGACATGATCCAATAGATTTGTATACGCCCGAGTCTCCTGAACACGGCGCGACCAATCCCAAGTGGATCGGCACTTTATCAGGCCGAGCTATAGTCGCCTTTTCGCACCTACTCCCGAACTACGCATCATCGCGCAGATTGCCCACGGAGTCTCTGGATTGTCTAGGTTCATCAATCTGCGCATTCATTCATTTTCTCCCCCCGCCCTCTCCTCCATGAGCTCAATGTAATGCTGTGGTCTATGTAGTGCAGTGGTCTATGGTCCAATGTGTGGTAACTTGACCCCTTTAGCTTCAGCGACACACAGAACGCCGAGTAGGTCTCGACATGTCTTGAAAGAATAATAAGCCGCCAGCTTGAAATTCCTGGTAAATATCAACAAGTGCTTGTTGCCGATTTGCATATCCATAGATCCTTGTGTTCTCAATGAGAGTAAAGGTGTAGAGATGCCGCGGAGCCTTTTTCAGTAGTTCACCGAATAAGAATATAGAACATTTTCAAGGGTTTAAAACACATTTGGAGGGGATAGTTGAGGGGCGGATGAGAGCAAGGCGGGTTTTTAAGGAGCCGATGAGAGCTAAGCAGGTTTTTAAGGAGTCGATGACTTGCATTTCCAGTGCTATCTGCTAGCGAAGGACTTGGAGGGGTTTGAAACACGTTGGGTTCATAGGGTCTCTGTAGAGCCGTGGGGGAGGAACACCCTTGTGCATGTATTACAGTATATACCGATTTAACGGGTCTTCGTGCGTAAGGGTTGCAATTGCTCCATGACGCCTAAAAACTCACTCCAAGTCTGCCTTATCCATCTGTCTCAGCTTCCTCCTAGTAAAAACAATTCTCCCCAATGCACTCACTGCCCCCTCTCCTAAAGTTAGTTAGTTAGATCTGAGAGAATTCGAAAGGCCCAAAACCATCAGACACAAAATTAAACTCCAATCTGCTGCTTCCCTGCAGGCGCCTAAAGGGAGCAGAGGCTAACGGTTCCATCTGGAGGTTGTCCTGTTTAACGGTTCTTCCTCCCACGCTCTCTTTCTCTCCCGATTCCCTCGCGCGCGATTGCAAGAGGGGCTTGGGGAGCTGGTTCTCGTTCCATAGTTAGAACTCAACCGAGTGCCACTAAACGGCTCGGTGTTGGTGTTTTGCCTCGAGGCCTGATTTAACCCACAGCGCACTGTGTTTCACACAGACCATGATTACCGTCGTACAACGCACTTCCGCTGCGATCAAACAATGGAATAACGGGTCAAATCCTCGATAGCTGCAGCCCTAAAGCCGACGCGGTGTGTTTTCAGAGAAAATTAAAACACCTTAAATCAATCACCTTGACATTTATGGATCTGGTCAAAATGTAAAACATTACAAATCATGTACAAAGCCAGAAATAACCTGTTGCCAAAAAAAATTTCAGGGAAAGAGAAGGTGGCTATAATTTGAGAGGAGCGATAAACTTAAAAAAACCAAAATGAAAAGTATGTGCATGTCAATCGGTGGGGTGGACTTGTGGAACAGTCTGGAGTTAGAGCTAAAACAGAGTACAAACATAAATCAGTTTAAAAAGATGTACAAAAAATCTTTCTTAAATGGGTATCTGGAAGAGGAAGTGTGTTTATTGGGAGTATGTGTAAGATGTAAATAAAAAATAGAAGAAATTGTGTATATCATGTGGTATTTATTTAGTATATATATACTATATATTTATATAAATGTATTTAAATATAAATGTATTGGATTGTATAGAGATACAGCGTTATTTCATCAAATTAACAATAGAATAACACTATATAATTTGTGATAATTCGTTTTTATACTTTTTCAAGAGTAAAAAATCTTTCATTCATTCATTCAAAATGGGAATGTGAGTAAAAAGGGTGTGTTTTGTGTAAGAGCCGAACAACAGCCGCTGACCAGATTCACACGGTGGCCATTTTGCTTTTTTTTTTTTTAAACTTTGGCCATTCCGCTGGCTCTTTTTTGCGTTTATCGCATTTACTCTGGTCAAGAATGACCGACAGAAACAGGTTGAATGGGGGTACAGATGGGGGGAAGACACTCTGAGAAAGGCACGGCTGCAGTCCGGGAATCGAACTCGCTAAACCCCAGATCCGTGACGAGCACGGTTGTCCCCGGCGCCGAAATAGCGCTCGAGGTACGCGGTGAGCTACTGGAGCTCCCCGGCCATTTTGCTCTTATGTCATGCTCAGGATGGGATTCCTTTAATGAGAAGCTTATTCTCCAGAGGTGTTAAACAAAAGAACCCCCCCCCCCCACCCCCCTGACTGGATCTTGGGAAAAGCACCATGAAATACTACCTAAAAATAGAGAGAGACACTGCCAAGGAAAAACAAAGGATGACTCAGTTTGAAACAGTGTGGGGAAAAGTTTAAAATGTGAAAGTTGCCTTATTTTTTGTATTTTATTATTATTATTACTTATAGAGACAGTAAAAACGTGGATATCACACCGGCTGCTAAATCTCCACCCCGCTTATCATAACCCCCTCACATCTCATTTGTTGGTCCAAAGTGATCTTTTATTGTGGTCGTGTACAGTATATGTGTAAAGAAAAGGGGGGGGGGGGGGGGGGGGGGGGATTCAAGCATGACAGAAGAACAAAATGGCCGCTGTGTGAATGCGGTCAACGACACTCACTTAGAAGTACAGTTCACCACAGTGACGCAGTAGGAATAAAGGGGGAGGGGGGAGAAACAAATTAAAAGTTAGCCAGTGACATGTAATTATTCACAGAGTCGCAGGGTGTACCTTCCTCTCGGTGGTGGGAGATAAGGTTGGCCCTCCAGACGCAGCGATTTAGTACATTTCCTTTCCCCCGTACGGCCTCTGCCCATCCGGGTACAAATGGTGCTAATCAATCACAGCGGCAGCACGATTAAAAGCGGCTTAGTGGTCCGGGGCCATTGCCGTTATTAGCTTTAGCTACGAGGCCAGGTTAATTACGCTAGCTTGGCGTGGGGTTGTGTGTAGCTAGTGCATGCTGTGCTTGGCTATAGTTCTGCTTAAATCAGGACACGATCGCTTGGAAAACAAGCTTTACGCATTATATATATATAAAAAAAGATGAATGACAATCTTAATTCACCGTTATACGATTAGTTCAAAATTCACCAACTGCATCACAGTATGGTAGGGCAACTACACTGCCTCAGACCTGAAAGCACTGCAGTGGGTGGTGAAAACGTATATATCACTGGTACATCATTCCCTGCTATTGAGTCTATTCATCACAAACGGTGTCTGAGGAAGGCATTGTTCAAGGACACCTCTCATCCCAATCATGGACTGTTTGCCCTCCTCCCCTCCGGGAGACGCTACACAGGAACCTCCGCTCCAAGCAAGCAGACTAACGAACAGCTTCTTTCCCTGAGATGTCATCTGTGCCAGGTTGACAGCCCCCACACCCCTGCCCCATACCATACAGTATAAACTCTGACTCCATTGTCTACACGCTAGGCTGTTACCCATAATTGTACGACTTTGAACTATGTTGCCTATACTCAATTTATAGGCTTTCACTGCCTACAACTGCCCTACACTGTAATCATAGTAATCTTAACTACCTACCTCATAGTATAGTCTACCCATATAACTCTGTATGATAGCATGTACAATAATGCTGTATATACCATATATATATATTTATTATTACTGTATATATATATCTATCCACATCCGTCTCTACATACCTGCACATAATCCTTTTACATATCTGTATACTATATATATATATCTGTACATATCCCTTACCTACTCTTACTAGTTATGCTGCTGTCTTTATACCTGTATCCCTGTACATATTAATATTATAACTCTGTACATACATCTGATTAGTACTACACCCAGTGGTACTAATATATATATATTTTATACCCAGTTTAATCACCTGTACATTGCACTTTACATTACATTTTACATTTGCACTCTGGTTGGATGCCAAACTTATTTCCTTTGTACTGTACAGTATTGTGCTGAATAATGACAATCAATTTGAATCTAATCTAATCTAAAAAAAGCTCTCTGTGAACAAGTAGGTAATTTAGCAGTGAGCAGTGAATCAGAAGCTTGTATTTATCCTTTTGTTAACTTATATTTATAACTTTTCTTTTCATTCTTGTCTAAGATAATTGGTAGCTCTTTTTCGGAAATCACCACTCAGCCGCCCAAGAGAAAGCACCAACTGTTGCTGGGAGATAAGGGTCATTAAAAGTGCCTGCAAGCACTCACTCTCACTCTCGCTCTCCCCCTAAAAGCTGTTAATTTAATACTTGCCGATTGATTGATGACTTTAATCATCTCTGCTGATTGATGGCTTTAATCATTTGGCCACTAAGGCAGGCCCCTTTATTGGATAATTGAATGCGTGATGAATAAAAGCTATATCGGCGGACCAAAACACGGACGCAAATCGATAAAACTGAGGCTCGCGCGGGAAGCCACTCAACGCAGGACAGAGGAACACGTTTCCATCTCGCACTTTCAACATAGTTCCTGTGGAGTGGAAAGCAAATAACTGGCTATTTAGATCTGGAAATATTATATCACTGTTACACACGTTCATCATATACAACATGGTTCAGTTAATGTCCCTCCTTGTCTTCATCTACACTTCTGTCCTCCTCCCTCACTTTCTCAGATAGGTTCTCTACCTCTCTCTCTCTGCTTCTCTCTATCTCTCCCACTCCCTCCATCTCTCTCTCTCTACCTCTATCTGTCTCTCAGGTTATTTGTCTCTCCACCTTCCCCTCACCCACTCTCCTCCCACCATCTCTCTCTTTCTACTACCCTCTCTCTTTCCTTCAGCCCATCCCTCCCTCTCTCCTCCTCACCCCTCCCTCCCTTTCTCTCTCTCATCTCCTTTCTCTCTCTCCTCCTAATCCCCTTCCTCTCTCTCTCTCCTCCTCACTGCCTCCCTCGGTCCTTCTCCCTGCCTCCCCCTCTCTCTGCTCCTCCCCTCTCTCTCTGCTTCTCTCTCTCTCTCCCCTGTCTGTCTGAGTTCCCCTCACTCCGTCACTCTAAGTCTACGGCATGTTGGCGTAGTGGTTAGCACTGCTGCCTCCTGGCAACAAGGTCCTGGGTTCGAACCCCGGTGGGAGGCCTTCCTGTGTGGAGTTTGCACGTTCTCCCTGTGTTCACGTGGGTTTCCTCTGGTTCCTCTGGTTTCCTCCCACACCATGAAGACATACATGTTAGTCAGGGACGACAGATGAAAACAAGCTCATTAGCCAACTCTGGCACATTAACATTAAAGTGGAAACTAAAAATGGTGATGCACCGTCCCTGGGTAAAGAATAAATAAATAAACTTAAACTTAAAACTCGATTCCCTCTGGACTACTCTCCCCCTGTCCTGGGGGCCACCCATCCTAGGACTTTACACCTGTCTGATGGGATAGGGGAAGGGACCATCAATCACGGTCAGCCTGATCTTTTACTATGGTTTACCTTCGCCAAGCCGCCCGCCTCTCGGCACATTATAGGGAGAATCCCAAGCCACGACCACGTGCCGAGACAATCAGAAAACACTCTGTGGCCGCGGGTTACCTTTTAAAATCCTTTACTAGCAATTCCAACACCAACCCCCATAACCTCACATAAACACACAGCGCGCGCACAGTGCCGCGTGGGTGTTGATGGCAGTGTCTCTCGCAGCCTCTGCAGAACCTGCTCGTATTGTCTTCTTCAATCATTAACCAATAAATCCGCTTCGCAGACGTGATTGTATCATTGACGACCGCGGCGACCCGATATGTTTGACTGTAAACCGGGCAATAAAGACAGGGATCTTTTCCATCTCAATGAGGCTTTTCCACCGGTGCGGTCACTGTTTTCTACAAGGACTCTATCGCTCCAGCCACTGACTGGTGCTGAACCCCAGTCCTCAAGAGTGCTGATTTCTGCTGATTTCTATCGACAGGCAACAAATAAGCCTTCAATTCGATATATATATTGTATTACAAAATATGCACACCCGAGCCACTAGGGGTCGCCAAAGTGCAGGTGGGCAAATCGTCCTAAAAATGTCCCGCCGGTGGGTCGTTGCGTGGTAAGAGTTGAAATGCTATCCACCTGGAGCGACAGTGGGTCAGGAAATAGAGCGGTCGTCTGGTAGTCGGAAGGTTCCCGGTTCGATTCCCGCTCCTCCCGAGCAGCGTGTCGAAGTGTCCTTGAGCAAGACTCTTAACCCCTAATTGCTCCCGATGTGCAGGTTGGCACCTTGCATGGTTGCCTCTGCCATTGGTGTGTGAATGGGTGAATGTGAGGAACAAATCATTGTAAAGCGCTTTGGATAAAAGCTGTTATATAAATATAAATGCACCATTTAACCCCCTCAACGGTTGTCCTCATCTACCATCCGCCAAACAAACAAAAATAATTACATTTCCTGACCTCTGTTTGCCTCTATGAGTGTGTGTGTGTGTGTGTGTAGGTGTGTAGGTGTGTGTGTGTGTAGGTGTGTAGGTGTGTAGGTGTGTAGGTGTGTAGGTGTGTAGGTGTGTAGGTGTGTGTGTGTGTGTGTGTGTGTGTGTGTGTGTGTGTGTGTGTGTGTGCGTGTGCGTGTGCATGCGTATATATATATGTGTATTATCATCATATGTGTGAAATGGAGCCCTGGCCCTCACCCCTCTGTCAGGGTCACTGATGACTTCCAAGCCAATCTATTAAGAATACAGAGCAGACGTGGGGGGAGAAGGAGGGGGGGGGAGGAGGGGGGGGGGGGTTCTTTTTCACTTTCAACTGAGCCGTTCCATTATTCACCATGTCTTACCTTTCTGAGACCAGGAGCTACGGCCAAGGAAGAGGAATGAAGGAACGGAGAGAGAGTGGAATTGAGAAAGAGGAAGGGATATGAGAGAGAGAGAGAGAGAGAGAGAGAGAGAGAGAGAGAGAGAGAGAGAGAGAGAGAGAGAGAGAGAGAGAGAGAGAGAGAGAGAGAGAGAGAGAGAGAGAGAGAGGGGGGGGGGAGATATATAGAAAGAAAGAGAAAGAGAGAGGGAGAGACAGGGAGAGGGGGGGAAGGAGAGATATAAACACAGATAGAGAAAGAGGGGGAGAGAGATATAGAAAGAGAGAGGGAGAAGGGCGGCTACATGGCGTAGTGGGCAAGGCGCTCGCCACGAAATGCTGGAGACGCTGGGCTCGTCAGTTCGAGCCCAGCGCTCCACATTTGCTTTCAGTTTAGCTGGTCGTCCGTACTAATACACATTGGCCGTATTAGGGGGTGGGAAACTGATGGGTGGGGATCGGGCGTTGTGGACAGCGACTCCTACAGGTCGGTTGGTGCGCCTGCGCCTGATACGAAATTGGATGGGAGAAAATATAGAAAATGGGAGAAAAAGTGGATAAAAAAAAGAAAGAGAGAGGGAGAGACAGAGGGGGGGAAGGGAGAGATATAAACACAGATAGAGAAAGAGGGGGAGAGAGATATAGAAAGAGAGAGGGAGAGACAGAAAGGGAGAAGGGGAGAGAGAGAAACACAGAGAGGGTGGGCAGATAGAGAAAGAGGGGGAGAGAGATAGAAAGAGGGAGACAGAGAGAGAGAGAGGGCAGAGAGAGAAAGAGGGGGGAGATAGAGCGAGAGAAAGAGAGACAGAAAGAGTAGAGGAGAGATAAAGAAAGAGAGGGACAGTGAGGGAGAGAGAGAGAGAAAAAGAGGGGGAGATAGAGAGAAAGCACGAGAGAGAGATAGAGAGAGAGAGAGAGAGAGAGAGAGAGAGAGAGAGAGAGGAGAGAGAGAGAGAGAGAGAGAGAGAGAGAGAGAGAGAGAGAGAGAGAGAGAGAGAGAGAGAGAGAGAGAGAGAGAGAGAGAGAGAAGAGAGAGAGAGAGAAGATGAGAGAGAGAGAGTGTGAGCAGTAACGAGGCAGGCGGGCAGAGAGCGGCGAGCAGGATAGAAAAGTGTGAAGAGGATAATGAGAACAGGAACGCCAGGGTCTAGACTGGATGTGGAGGAACGTACTGCGTCTCCTCTGGATACCGTGTCTGTCTGCCCAGGCTGCCGCCTCGACTAATGGTGCTTGTATACTGTGTCCTGGGCTTACGAGTCCTACCAGCATCTCTCTCTGTATCTCTCGCGGTATCTCTCTCTGTATCTCTCTCCGTATCTCTCTCTCTGTATCTCTCTCGGTATCTCTCTCCCGGTATCTCTCTCCCGGTATCTCTCTGTTTCTCTCTCCGTATCTCTCACGGCATCTCTCACGGCATCTCTCAGTATCTCTCTCTGTATCTCTCTCAGTATCTCTCTCTGTATCTCTCTCTGTATCTCTCTCTATCTCTCTCTATTTCTCCGTATCTCTCTCCGTATCTCTCTCCGTATCTCTCTCCGTATCTCTCTCCGTATCTCTCTCCGTATCTCTCTCCGTATCTCTCTCGGCATCTCTCTGTATCTCTCTCCGTATCTCTCTCTGTATCTCTCTCTGTATCTCTCATGGTATCTCTCTCGGTATCTCTCTCGGCATCTCTCTCTGTATCTCCAGGGGGCCCACATTTTTTTAGAATAAACGTCAGAGTGGATTTAAATCCCAAACTGCTTCGCTACATTACTGTGCAGCAGCTAATAGGACAACAACATGTCTCCTGTTTTCACAAACTTAATTACCAGTCGGTGGTTTAGTCGACGTGTCTATTTATGTTCTTCTGAATGGACTTCAGAGCGCCGTGGTTATCCGTTGGAACAATATGGGGAGCCGTTTCAATCTTCCCGTGACCCACACTCTGAGCAGCACTGGGCCATAGGAGCCGCTTACCCTCCGACTGAAGGTTATCTGCCGCCTGCAGACAGACTCACACTGTATGACCTCCATACCTCACAGGACGGATTAACACTGAGCTATAGGAATTCAGTCACACACACACACACACACACACACACACACACACACACACACATACCCGCACACGTGGGGAAATGTGCACGTACGCAAGCACACACGCACACACTTTTTTAGATACACATTATACACTACATTATACACTACATTATACACCGAAGGTGGAGGTGTGTGCGTGTGGGCGGTTGTGAGATTTTGTGCGAGTGCACACAGGCGCGCGTGTGTTTTTTTTTTTTACTCTCGAGGCGTTTGGGGGTTATTAAATAATAGCCTCGTGAGCCGGGAACGCAGATAGAGGCCAGAGAAACACATTATGGTGTCAACAGAAATATCAATAACGCAGGCAGACAGGCAGGCAGACAGACAGACAGACAGACAGGCAGGCAGGCAGGCAGGCAGACAGACAGACAGACAGACAGACAGGCCCTTTTTTTTTTGACAAAATGTTAGAGTGACGTGAGTTGGTGTCCTTTAAGGCAGAGCGCCAAAAAGATAAAATCTGAAAAAAAAAAAACTTGGCAAAAAATCTCAACTTAACTCTGCTCAGACTTTACTAGATCCACCAAACCCAGTAATTATACGTTTTTAATTTGATTTTAAAAGACAGTCAGTGGCGTGTATATTGCATATCGCAAATATTTCAAAGGTTAGTCCATAATGTCGCAATAATAGTCTTGCACAGATGACAAGGAACACCAATGATAAGGGTAAACTGATGACAAGGAACACCAATGATAAGGGTAAACTGATGACAAGGAACACCAATGATAAGGGTGAACTGATGACAAGGAACACCAATGATAATGATAATGGCTTATTGAAGAAGTAAGAGAGTTCTGACACTGAAGCCTTTAAGGCTCGGCATTCAATTCATTTGTATTATTAACCCCGTTGACCATATTGACCACACACATATTGACCAAGGTGGTGCTTTTGACCATGCAGCAGTTCTAGTCGATACCGATGATGGTAACCATGCTGACCGTGCAGAGGCTCTAGTGGACCTTGGCGGTCGTGAACATGGTACTGTAGTGGTCAACCTCACTGACCATACAATGGGCTGTGCTGGCAGGGACCACGGAGGTGTTAAAACTAGTGCCGTCAGGCGATAAAAAAAATGTATCTAATTACAGTACAGGATTTGTAATTAATTAATCTAATTAATCGCATTTTAATCGCATAACATTTTAGGCCTGATATTCTATAATCATATTTCAAATGGCATGTGTCCAGATGGCAGAATTCAGTACTGTATCTACAAAACCTTCCGTTTAATCATCTTCCATCTATTAATTTGCTTAGATTTTTCAGGTCTGGTCAATTTGAGCATGGTGTTATTCACAGTCAAAGATATTTTTGATATTCTCATTTGGTTCATTACAGTTTACTCAAGCCTAGTAACACACACAGTATTTCTGACACTGGGAATAAGTTCCCTGAGATCCATAGATGTCCCTAGAATCAGATACCAAGAACATGTGAATGGACCATATTAAAAAAAAGTCTGTAAATGTGTATTCTACGTTCTTATGGAATGAATGAGATAAAAAAGAAATATTATAAAAAAATATATATATATATATAATTTTGAGTTGATTTTCATAACACGATGATTTGCTGTGTAATTAATTAATCTAATTAACACGATAAACTGACAGCCCTAGTTATAACCACACGTGCCGTAATCTACTCCTTGATTTGATTAGCTGAGCTACAAGAGAGAGACAAAGGGAGATCCATTATAACTTTGGTCAGCTGAGATACTTTGGTACAAAACTTAAATGCAGGAAATTAGCTCTCTTATCTATCTTCTGTTACTCCAGAGCTACAGAACGCCAAAAGCTACCTAAAAACTCTCCAGAATTCTCACTGAACGGCTCTCTTAAAGCAAAATCAAATCAAATCAAATGTATTTGTAAGGCCCGACAACACACGTTAATGTCCCCTATGGGCCGGAGACGTCTTCTTTAAACAAGTCAAGAAGAAGCATCACAATAAGTCAAAACAAAAACACCATAAAGTCAATTTTTTTTTTAATAAATGCAAACACTCCCAGACATACCCCACGCGAAGCTAAGGAAAAACTCACTGAAACCTAGCAATAGGGGAAAAAAAGCACCACAGGCAATGTGGAGGAGAGAAACCTTAGAAGGGCCATTCAAATTATTTTCAAAAACTTGCATCTACATGTATTGCTACAGTGTCACTAACTATGCAACATTACTCCTCACCTTCAAAGCCCTCCATAGCCTGCCCCCCCCCTACCCGACTGAACTCCTTCTCCCCTACCGCCCCACCCGTTCCCTCCGGTCCTCTTCCACTCTTTCCCTCACTGTCCCGTCATCTAAACTTAAACGTTTCGGTGACCGGGCTTTTTCACGAGCTGCACCCCGACTCTGGAACTCCCTCCCTCAGACCATCAGAGACTCTCCCTCACTCTCCACCTTCAAATCCAGACTCAAAACCTACCTGTTCTCCCAAGCATTCAACCTTCCTTACCCATAACCACCCTCCTCCAACTCGCCACCATTTTCCCCTGCCCCACGTTCTCTCCTCTCCTGCCCCCCCCCCCCCACCCCCCTTGGGTTTCCCTTACTCCCCTCCCGACTGTCTCCCCTACTCACTCCCTCATTTGTTATCCGTTACTCGTGGTTTTATGTTTCCCGTGTTTTCTTATTGTCCTCCGTTTCCCTCTGGTTTTGTTTCTTTGTTTTCTTTTTTATGCCTATTGTCAGCGACTTTGGGTCCTTGAAAAGCGCTATACAAAATAAAATGAATTATTATTATTATTATGCAGTGCGTGTGGTTAACTGGCTGCCCAGTGGTCCTGTTTGCTCTCCACCAAAGCAGCAGTAGACTGAGCAATAGCTGCTCTACACTAAAATAACAGTACCGACAGTGTGGCTCCTGGGCACGGCAATTATCCACACCGGGTAATTGCACCTGTCAAGCTCCTACAGGAGGACACAGTGGGGGGAGGGGGGGGGGAAGGGGGTGGTTGGCAGCGATCCGGTAACACTATTCTTCTGTGTCGAACAGTGAGTCAGTGGGGCCAGGTCTCAGAGATCATTTCAGCTTTTTTTTTTTTTATTATTTATTTATTTATTCCAGTGGAGAGAAACAACCGGTGTGAATTCAAGTAGGCATGCTGTTTGAAATGGAGGCAGATCGAGATCAGAACGCTGTGTGTGTGTTGTCTCCTATACTGGATTGTCTCTAGCTGTGAGCTGTAGAGTCAGAGGTAAAGCACATGAAAGGGATAGGATCTGGCGTGGATGCGGGGAGAGAGAGAGAGAGAGAGAGAGAGAGAGAGAGAGAGAGAGAGAGAGGAGAGAGAGACAGAGACACAGAGATGAGAGAAGGGAGAGAGAGAGAGAGAGAGAGATGAGAGAGAGACACGAAAAGTCCACGAAAGATTGGACGGGTTTCGGCTGTCCTAGCTGGGGTGGGTAGTTGTGGGGCAAGGACTGAGAATAGGCGACTTCTCTTTGATGACCCTCCTGAGCGCGCGAGAGAGAGAGAGGCAGAGAGAGAGAGCAAGTGAGACAGACACAGACAGAGGCAGTGAGTGAGACGGACTGAGAGATAGAGGTGAGAGAGGGGGGGGAGAGAGAGAGAGAGAGAGAGAGAGAGAGAGAGAGAGAGAGAGAGAGAGAGAGAGAGAGAGAGAGAGGGAGAGGGAGAGGGAGAGGGAGAGGGAGCGAGAGCGAGAGCGAGAGCGAGAGAGAGCGAGAGCGAGAGAGAGAGAGAGAGAGGGGGAGAGAGAGAGAGAGAGATGGAGAGAGAGAGAGAGAGAGCGAGAGAGAGCAAGAGAGAGAGAGAGAGAGAGACCGACTCACATCAACGCCAAACTCGGGTGGGAACACTGACTTTAAAACACTCGCACCAAAAGCAGATTCGTCACGTCCATAATCTCCCCGACTACAGAGGCTCTTGCACCAAATGCATTTGACTTGAGAGTTATCGAGTTACAGAGTGTGGAACATGTGACGTCACTCGCTGTGCCACAAATTACAGTATTAGGTATTAAATATAGCTCAGTGAAATGATGAAAATTCAAAATAACATGGAGGCCATTGCTTGTGGCTATCCATGAATCGTTAATCCCTCACTAAGGGTCGTGACTTCTCATTCATCAGTCCACTGGGCCGTATTTAATATGTGACATTGCACATTCTAACTCTTTAACTCAATACAATTCATTTGTACAAGACAGTTTTGGGTTTTGGGATATGTGTGAGATTAGCGCGAGATGTGCCAGCTTAAATTGTGAGTGAACGGTAGTTTAGGTTACGTTAATAACCTTGGTTGTCTGAATACCAAGTGTAATTAATAATTTCTCTTATTCTTATAAATAGAGAGCGGTTTCAACAGATTTGTAAAAAAAAAAAAAAAAAGACAAAAAATATACAAAAATATTGTAAGATGATAGATAGATAGATAGATAGATAGATAGATAGATAGATAGATAGATAGATAGATAGATAGATAGATAGATAGATAGATAGATAGATAGATAGATAGATAGATAGATAGATAGGTTAACCCTTTACTATCACACTAACCGTCTGTAGTGT
>NC_140169.1:139031171-139038671 GCF_963971535.1 Notolepis coatsorum | reverse complement strand
CTTTGGCTCAGGGGTAGAGCGGGTCGTCCAATGATCGAAGGGTTGGTGGTTCGAATCCCGCTCAAGCCCATGTCCATCCCATTGCCGTTGTGTCCTTGGGCAAGACACTTAACCTACTTGCCTCGTATGAATGTGTATGCATGTGAATGAATGTTGGTGGTGGTCGGAGGGGCCGTAGGCGATGATTATTCACCACCCTTCCGTGAGTCTGCCTCAGGGCAGCTCTGGCTGCAATTGTAGCTCACCACCACCGGTATGACTGTGTATGAACAAATAATGGACTCTGTAAGCGCTCTGGGGTCACTGGGGTGTCATGAAGAGTGCTATATAAATCCAATCCATTATTGTAAAAAGTAACACGTTAGATTACTATTTACTGAAAAAAGTAATCAGATTAGAGTAACTAGTTACTGGCATCACTGCTACTGTGTATGTAATATATGTACTACTGTGTATGCGCAAAAACACATTTTTGCCAGCTCAGCACTTTTAGTCCCCCATGAGAACCAGGTGAATTACTGAGTATGCAACGCGCGCACTGTACCGTACAATGCGTATACACAGAGCTTCTCTCCCTTTTCCGCTCTTCCCTTCTCCCTCTAGCATTAGTGGAATGTCCCTCGAAAGAATGGAAAAGGCAACGTCTTCATTTTGCCGGTGTTTTCAATTAGTATTATCAACTGGAAGCCGGACTCCTTCGTGGGAGAGCACGAGGAGAGCGGAGTGTTTTAGATTCACGTCCCGTCTCGACCCGTCTCGCCCCACCCGCTCCAAATGCCTATGTGGTTAGTTATGTTAACCCTTTCACTGCCACACGGCAGCCGGTTAACCCTTTCACTGTGACAATACAGAAGGTTAGCCCTTTACCATCACACAACTGACGGCGATGCTCTATCATTAGCATCATTAGCTCTGCGGATGCGGAGCTAATGATGCTAATGATGGAGCATCGCCGTCGGTTGTGTGATAGTAAAGGGTTAACCTTCTGTCGTGTGGCAGTGAAAGGGTTAATGAGGAGGCCGAAAGTTGACATTAGAGTCAAAGGGTTTTGATTTCACAAAAACGGATACAATTATGTTTATTAGGTGGTTCAGAGTGTCTAATTTCAGGAATAAGAGTTGTTTTGTGCCAATCTAAACTCCATGCTGCTCAAATGGAATGTTTTTCCATTTATCTAATCATACCGTCCATCCAGATTTACACTTGAAATGTGAATCAATTTGTTATGCGATGCCTACAAGATTGAACTTAAGGATATCATTTTGCAATCATAGTACTATTCAACATGTCTAAGCATGAAAGAGAGGTGCTTCATGTTGTGGATGTTTATTTTCCAACAAATAGCTTGTCGTCACAAAACATTTTGAAATAGCGAAAGTACAACGGTATAACAAAACCATGCTGTAATACGAAACATGGTGTGCATACATGTGTACAATATAATGTAGAAATGATAACACTGCAATAATGATACATTATCAATAAGTTAATACATGAAGAGATAAAATAAAAAAAAATTCATGTTTGAAGTTAGAATAGGAGATCATTCTGTGATGTTCTGAATCGTGTGTTTGAATGTGTGGCCATAACCATAAGAGGTGTGTGTGTGTGTGTGTGCGCGCGTGTGCGTGTGTGTGTGTGCGTGCGTGCGTGTGTGTGCGTGCGTGCATGTGTGTGTGCGTGCGTGTGTGTGTGTGTGCATGGTACTTCATGTAGTGATCTCCCTTTGAATATGTTTTCAATTTCTATAGATTTTCGTCTCCCTGCTCCTTTTCGCTCATGAAACGTGCAAATTCATCATCAAACCTTTATTTAACCAGAAATAAAAACCCATCGAGATGTTATTAATCTTAATAAAATATAAGCCCAATAAAACAATAACAGTCAACCTGTAGAAAAGTGTGAAGCATCAAAGCAGGAGCAGCAGGTGGCAAGAATTTCAGAAATGTTTTGTTTGAAGCGACACAAAGAGATCGAAGAGGCCAATTCGAGACGTATATATGGAGGTCATTCCAGGACCAAGGACCGAAATAAAATAGGCTTCTTTTACTTGCCTCAGTCCGCACGGGCGGTATTTAAAAATGCATCCAGGAGCTGGATCTGAGGATTGAGGGAGTTTTGAATTAATTCAAGCTTGGGACTGATGTACCGTGAAGTTTACCAAGAACAGCCTTATATATGAAGACATACCAGTGATGCAACCTGCGTGTAGCCAGTGAAGTCCAACCAATTAGTGAATAGAATGCGTCCTATAAGGTGACATGGAGATAAATCTCAGAGCGGCATGATAAGGCAGTAGGACGAGAAATTGAGATGTGCTTTGCTTTGATTACGAAACACTTCCTTGTATGATTAACTGTGCATTACCCATGAATTGAAGCTTTTTTTTTTTTTTTTACTTTTTTTTTATGCTAATCAGTGATGTAACTATTCATTATTTTAACATCCTGTATCTCCTGTACCTCCCCCCCCCTCTGCTTAGCATCTTTTACCCATCAATCCCTCACTCCCCCGATCTCCTCCTCCTCCTCCGCCGCACCTCCTCCTCCTCTCTCTCTCAAACCTCTTCATCCTTCATCCTTTGAACAACTCCATCTGGCCCAGTCATCTTCACTTTCTCTCCCCCTCCCTCTCCCCCCCCTCTCTCTCCCTCTCTGTCTCTGCTGCCCATCCCTGTGTATTTATGGCGGAGGCTGCAGCTGCTGGTGCAGTGCTGGTCCGTGGCCTCTGAAGTTTATGATGTTGGGTCTTACCGGGAGAGCCGAGAGGAGAGATGTGATTTCCAGCGTCTGTCCAGCCCGCGGGCGGAGCCCCCCGTGAGCTACTGTATAGCCGGAGTTAATAATAACCCTTTCACTGCCACACTACAGAAGGTTAACCCTTTACTATCACACTACCGACGGGGTGGTTAACCTGGCTGTCGTGTGGCAGTGAAAGGGTTAACCTTCCGTCGTGTGTTGTCGCGGTGAAAGGGTTAACCGTTTTGGTAGTGCGGCAGTAATAGAACTCCCCCTCGGGGCGCCACACACATCAATATTACACCGATTCCGCGGCGGTCAGGACACATACACGTCAGCGCGCGCCGGTGTGTAGTATATCATAATGATGATGGATGGTGATCGATGTTGACGCGGGGAGCGATGGCCTGTCGTGAATCGCACCGTGTTGATATTTCAACGGTGGCTCACTTGTGGAAAGGACGCCCCCCCCCCCCCCCCCCCCCCCCCCGGTCAATACGGGAGGAAATATTATTAAGTGTGCACAGTTTGGGGTGGTGTCGTGTAAATAAATAAATAAATAAATAGCACGAAGGCCACGGTTTAGAGTCGACCCTTTTGATTTTATGCCCTGCCTGATTCTGCCGAGTGGAGGGGAAAAACACTGTTCTAGTTGGGCGTTTGTACACAAACTTCAGTATCGACTCCTTTTTAGCCTTGGTGCTGATTGACTGCTTGGTGTTGTGCTGCACGGGACTCAAGTCACAATATTAGGTACGTGGGGAAGTGTATACTGCGGAGAAACAGTAGGCTACTGACTATTGGTTAAGTACTGCTGAGTTCTAGAGTTACATAAGACACTCAGTACAATAGAATTTTTTTTTTTTTTTTTTTTAAGATACATTTTTTGTATTGCTTTTCATGGTCAGACAGATGAGGAGAGGATGAACGGGAGAAGAGGCGGGAAGACATGCGACAAATGTCACCGGGAGCGGGAAGCGAACCCGGGACAGTCGTGTACTGTAGGTGTGCGATGCACTAACGTGGTGCGCCACGAGGGCGCCCGAGTACAAATCTTTATTTATGTTTATCGATCAGACTAAGGCTTTCGATTCTGTCTATTATGGCTGGGTGATTCTTGCTAAAAATGTGAATCACGATTTTTCTCTCTAAGAATTGAGATCACGATTCTCTCACACGATTCTTATTTTTTCAATAACATCTTTTATTGCACTCTCTTAAACAGACAACGTAACATATATCAAAGTGCTTGACTTAAACTTAAACATATATGAAAGTGCTTGACTTAAACTTAAGTCTCTTGTAACATACAAAATAACTCAAGTCAGAATCGTCATCATTTAAAAAAGTTAAGTAAAAAAATAAAACAGTCATAATTTAGAAATGAGATTGCATAGGTCTATGAATCTAGATCGCGATTTTTTTTTTCGATTAATCGCCCAGCCCTACTGTCGATCATCACATATTATTTAATACTCTCCTGAGGGTGGGTTTCAGTCAAAATGGGGTTGCTTGGTTCATGAGCTATCTCCTTGACTGTACACAGTGTGTCAGGCTTGGTGACTCTGTCTCTGATCCAATTACTTTAGAGAAGGGGGTTCCACAAGGTTACATTTTGGGTCCGCTTCTTTTTCTATTATATGTAAATAACATCTGTGGTAATTTAACTCACTTCCGGTACCATATATATGCTGATGATAGTTATGTATTCTTGTGCTCCTTCTCTTGAGGCTGCATAAAAAATGTACAGTCTGATTTTGCCTCCTTGCAGCATACTCTCATTGACTCAAAACTGCTATTGAATGGTAGCAAAACAAAGGAAATGGTATTTGCTCCAACTAGGTCAACTGTCTCCCCCCCTCTATTTTCACCCTTGATGGTTGTTCTATTGAGGTTATTGAAATACCTTGGCATCTGGCTGGACAATAACCTAGATTTTAAACATCATATTGATGCTTTAATCAAAAAACTTAAATTCACAGTTGCTTTTTTCTATAGGGTTAAAATCATGCTTTCCCCCACCTCCTGTAAACGGGTGGTTATGGCCCTTTTTTTTGTCTCAACTAGATTATGGTGACATAGTTTATAGATTTGCTTGTCCTACTGCCTTAGCCAAACTTGATCCGCTTTACCATGCTGCTCTGAGATTTATCTCCAACTCACCGTATAGGACGCATCACTGTACATTCTATTCACTAATTGGTTGGACTTCACTGGCTACACACAGGTTGCAGCATCACTGTACACTTTACTCACTAATTGGTTGGACTTCACTGGCTACATGCAGGTTGCAACACTGGTACAGTATGTTTTCATATATAAGGCTGTTCTTGGTAAACGTCACGGTACATCAGTTCCAAGCTTGAATTAATTCAAAACTCCCTCAATCTCAGATCCAGCACCTGGATGCATTTTAAAATACCGCCCGTGCGGACTGAGGCAAGTAAAAGAAGCCTATTTTATTTCGGTCCTTGGTCCTGGAATGACCTCCATATACGTCTCGAATTGGCCTCTTCGATCTCTTTGTGTTACTTCAAACTAAAAATATCTGAAATCCTTGCCACCTGCTGCTCCTGCTTTGATGCTTCACACTTTTCTACAGGTTGATTGTTACCGTTTTATTGTGCTTGTATTTTATTAAGCTGAATTTATTTCCATAAAAATGTTGGTTGTATGGTAGTCTGCTGTATGTGTATTGTGCTTTGTTATGTATGTATTGTCATAATTACTGGTTACTAGGGATATCCGATATTATCGGCCGATAATAATGTGATATCGGAAGATATCGGTATCGGTTTTAATTTATTTAACCTTTATTTACCCAGGCAAGCAAGTAAGAACTAATTCTGATTTTATTTATTGTCAAAAATATGCATAATGTTGTGTTAATTCCACAACAAGAGATATGTAATGTTAATTACGTGAAATTATTCAGTTTTTGGGGGGGTGGGGGGGGGGGGGGGGGGGGACCCTGCATATACCCGTATCGGTTGATAATATATCGGTATCGGAAATTAAGAGTTGGACAATATCGGTATAGGTAAAAAAGCCAATATCGAACATCCCTACTGGTTACCCTTTGTTTTCTCAAATAAGAGAGATCTGACAGGTTTCTATGTGCCAGAAACGCAGAAGATCCAGTGGCCTTGCTTTGATTCATGACATGTTAAACATGGCTCATGGTGCTGGGGAAATACTCCCAATACTGAAACCATATTTTAGCCTCATATTAGTGCTGGTGTTTCTAAGTGACCGGATGTTGGCAGACTTGGTTTTCAGGTATAAACATAACGTGATGATGGTACTGACCGGATGTTGGCCGACTTGGTCTTCAGGTAAATAAACATAACGTGATGATGGTACTGAACGGATGTTGGCAGACTTGGTTTTCAGGTATAAACATAACGTGATGATGGTACTGACCGGATGTTGGCAGACTTGGTTTTCAGGTATAAACATAACGTGATGATGGTATATTTATATTATGATGAAGGATTGCACTACAACTCGTACACCTTACTGTAAATTGTACCTAAAATTGTACCTCATCCCATTTCTGCTTTGCACTAGATAGTACTGTACATTAGTACACTGCATAGTATTGTGTATTGTATATTATATGGTAACTCAGAACATTGTACATATGTCTATACCGAACACTGTGACCTCATTTTTCTTCTTCTAAATTCATGCTATATTATGTTATTATGTTATTTGATACTATCTTGTCTAGCACAGTCTCTGGAGCGTAACAGTAAGAAGCATTTTGTATGAAAGTATTCTGTACTTCTGTATGACAACTATTAAAGAACTTGAACTTGAACTTGGTACTGACCGGATGTTGGCAGACTTGGTCTTCAGGTAAAACATAACGTGATGGTACTGACCGGATGTTGGCAGACTTGGTTTTCAGGTATATAAATATAACGTGATGGTACTGACCGGATGTTGGCAGACTTGGTCTTCAGGTATATAAACATAACGTGATGATGGTACTGACCGGATGTTGGCAGACTTGGTCTTCAGGTATATAAACATAACGTGATGATGGTACTGACCGGATGTTGGCAGACTTGGTCTTCAGGTGGCTCCAGCGCTGGTTCATGTCATCCAGTCTGTGCTGGAGGAACACGGCCTCGTCAGAGTTGCCCAGGGCCTTGACCATCTTCGACTTGTTCCCCTCCACGCTCTTATAGATGTCATTGTGGGCGTCGATCTCTGCCTGGATATCCTACAAACGGGGGAGAAAGAGACATACGCTATATTTAATTGGTATATGTCTGGTGTTAATATGAACTGATAACATGTTACATGGTGATGATAATATCACATGGAGATAACTGAGGAAGTCAAGTGGAGAATGTTTAAGATAAGATAAGATACGTTATTGGGCGGCTACGTGGCGTAGTGGGCAAGGCGCTCGCCACGAAATCTGGAGACGCTGGGCTTGCCTGTTCGAGCCCAGCGCTCCACATTTGCTTTCAGTTTAGCTGGTCGTCCGTACTAATACACATTGGCCGTATTAGGGGGTGGGAAACTGATGGGTGGGGATCGGGCGTTGTGGACAGCGACTCCTACAGGTCGGTTGGTGCGCCTGCGCAGTAGAATCAGGAAGTGTCGGGGGCAGCGTGAGCCTCCCACGCGTTACTCCTCGACACTGAGAGATCGAGCTGCGCAGGTGAAAAGATGCGACTGCTGTTACCTCAAGTACCGGAGGGGACTTGTGCTATGTATGACTTAGTCCACATTGCAGCCGGCTTGT
>NC_140169.1:139002157-139030971 GCF_963971535.1 Notolepis coatsorum | reverse complement strand
CCCAAGTAGGTCCTGTAAGCTGAAGTTCAAGCCAATCATGTCGGAGTCTGTGCTTCTGCCCCTCCCCTCCACCTCCTCCCTCCCCCCCTCTCCCCCAGCGCTACATCCCCTCTGAGGCCAGGCGGGTCAAAGGGCGAGGGAGGAGGAGGGGGGGGGGTCGGGCGAGTCCTCCAGTGGTTACGATTAAAAAACCGACGCAAAGGCAAAGGTCGGGCCCGAAGAATCGGGGTCAAATCCAGTTATCGAAAAGCCGCCGTCGTCCCCAGCGACGACGCGGCTCCCCCCGTAAGAGGTTTAAATCCGGGTCGCGTGGCGGGAACAGGTGACACGCGCGGCGCGTCACACAGCCCTCGGCGGAAGCAGCGCCCGTGGTGTGTTCGCCCTGTCTGACCACCACGTGACGGTAGCATCCTCTTGGAACAGCGCCGGGGCTGCGGGAGGCGAGGGCTCAGCCTGAGGTCATGCTTCGACCCCCGAGCTTGGGATGGGCCGCGTGTGAGAGACAGAGAGAGAGAGAGAGAGAGGACCGCCTGGGAGGTAGGAGGGCGGAGAGCGTAGGCCGCTCGGGCCACGGAAGCCGGGTCTAGAGATAATCTTGAGATAGATGGCAATCCTGGTCCCCGAGAGACGCCGAGGCCGATGTGAACCACCGGCGATGACGGAGTTTGAGTCTTATCCTTCAACTCTTTATTTTCGTCTCACCTCCCCCACACCCACCACCCCCACCCCCCCCCACCCTGCTCTCTTCCTCCACTTCCCCTCCGGTCACTGAGGAAGTTGTTTTCACTCTATCAGGCTGTGCGACCCAGGGCAGGGCAGGAGCCCCTTTCTCTCAATTACCAAGATAAAAAGCACTCTTGTCCTGCGAGTCTCACACTCGGAGGGGGGAAAGAGAGACGGCAACACAAAGGAGCCACATGGTTTGCCCTCTCGTTCCCGTCGGAGGGAATGGTAACACACACACAGGAGGAGACAGAGCCTCCCCAGTGTTTGCCCTGTACTCCCAGCCTCCAGCCTCCACAGCCTGGTCTCCCTCTCTCACACCAGCCTAATCACCACCACAGCCGAGCACGTTAGTCCAAAGAATGAGCCCCTTCTCTCCCCTGCAGGAGCTCCCCGCGGGCCACGTGTACCAGGGGTGTGAGATGCCCTCGGAGCCTCCGCTCTCTGGCCCCGTCTGGTTCCCCTTGTGAGCCGAGAAGAGAGGACGGGGTCAGTGGATGTTTCTCCTCCACCTTCCTACGTCACGCAGAGTTGAAGGAACTTTGTTGCCAGTCTTGCATCTTCATGTTTCATTCCCTCCGGCCAGTGAGGCTCCACGGCTGGTTACCCCTCGATCTTCCTCCTTCACCCACTCTCTTTCTGCTGCCGGTCTCGCTCTCTCTCTCTCTCTCTCCCTCCCTCTCGCTCTCTCTGGCCAGTGGCTCCACTCTTTCGCACAGCTGTTTATTATTTTAATCAGTATCCTCCCTTTCCCCTCCTCTCTCCTCCTCTCCCTCCCTCTCCCCTCCCTCTCTCTCAAAGTCCCTCAGCTCACTAAGCTAACTTGACACACACCCACTTCCTGAGGCCTACACTGGCATAGAGAGAGGGAGAGAGGGGGAGAGAGAGAGAGAGAGAGAGAGAGAGAGAGAGGAGAGAGAGAGAGAGAGAGAGAGAGAGAGAGAGAGGTCAGAGAGAGAGAGAGAGGTCAGAGAGAGAGAGAGAGAGAGAGAGAGAGAGAGAGAGAGAGAGAGAGAAACAGAGGAAGAATTGAGGTAAAAAAAAAAAGTTGTGGGTCCAAGATAGAGAGAGAGGGGAGCAAGTCGACATAGAGCAAACAGAAGAAAGAAAATAAGAGAAAGGGGGGAGGGGGGTGAAACGAGGGCAGAGGGGTAAAGGCTGTACCTGTAGCTCAGGAATAATGAAACATGCATCTCTCACATAGAGAGAGAGAGAACAGATAGGGAGGTGGAGGAGGCGCATAATCTGTTCCATAGCAAAAACTTTTCCATACTCACTCAACGTCCACTTTTTAAAACTCAAACCCCCCCCCCCCCCCCCCCCCCCCCCAGAGACGCTGTATGCAGATGTGATGTATATCTGCGCCTCATTTTCACAGCCCACTGCTGAATACCAGCGGCTTACTCATGCTTATGGATGAGTGGGTATATAATGAACTCTGAAAGTACCTATAGACCACAGAGAGAGACATGCTTTGAAGTCTAAAGGGGCTTACACCACATGTTCGGAGGCCGAGGTATAGATTGCCGTCTTTCGGGCTATTTACTATGGGGATTTAAGCCTTATGCATTCCGTGAATTAAACTTCTTTGCACGCGTGCGCGCGCGTGTGCGTGTGTGAGTGAGTGAGTGAGTGAGTGAGTGAGTGAGTGAGTGAGTGAGTGAGTGAGGTGAGTGAGTGAGTGAGTGAGTGAGTGAGTGAGTGAGTGAGTGAGTGAGATGCGTCTTGTGTCCATAGCTGCTCTGAAAGCATGTTGAACCTCTATGTTGTTCAAATCCAATGTGCAAAGTAGCTTGATCTGCAGATTAGTCAAGTATGTAAAATGTGAGAGAGTGAGTGAGTGTGAGTGTATGTCTGTATATGTGTGTGTCCGTTTGTCTGTGCGCCTTTGTGTGTGTGTGTGTGTGTGTTGTGTGACTGTCTTGTCTGTCTGTGTCTGTCTGTCTGTGAGTCTGTCAGTGTGTGTGTCTTTCAGTGTGTGTGTGTGTGTGTCTGTGAGTGTGTCTGTCAGTGTGTGTGTGTGCGTGTGCGTGCGTGTCGTGTGCGTGTGTGTGTGTTTGTGTGACTGTCTGTCTGTCTGTGTCTGTCTGTGAGTCTGTCAGTGTGTGTGTGTCTTTCAGTGTGTGTGTGTGTGTGTCTGTGAGTCTGATCTGTCAGTGTGTCTGTCAGTGTGTGTGTGTGTGTGTGTTGTACTTGCTGTGCGTGCGTGTGTGTGTCACGTCCACAGTGAGCCCAGGGAACAGCAGGACAGACATGTGGTGCATCGCTACAGATGCATACGGTCCATCAGAGGCTGATGACGGGGAGGGGGGGGGGGGGGGGGGGGGGGGGGAGAGAAGACAACAATGCCCCGCTGCATATTCATAAGCAATAAGACTTTGAAGTGTGTTTACCTAATTACAAATTATTTACATACACACTTCCTGATGTATTCCGACATGAATATGCACCGCGCGCCCGGTTCACAGTGACGTGTGTAACGTTAACGGCAGGGGCTTAGCGTGTTAAACACCTTAAGTGTACGACGTAATTGTACAAGCAGTGGAGATCTGGTTAAAACAGACGTGTGGCTCAGGGTGGATCATCTGGGACTTTAGTCTGGGTTTGTTGCAGTAAATGTCAACCGCCTTCTGATCAGCCATGTGAGCGGATCGGAGCGTGAGCGGCGCGGGGCGCGGAGCGGGCGGTTTTGACGTGAGCGAGGAGTGGGTTTTAAATGAGTCGGCGCGACGTCCGGAGCGAGAGTTCTCCTCCGCTCCAATCCACTCCAGGCCGCTCACAGTGGTTTAACACTGTTGATGTAATATATACATGCAGTACAATGCCAAAGCAACAGATGGCGATGTACAAACATGAAGGCCATTTTTAACCAATGAGAAGGGTTCAGGCTTCGTCACTGTAGAGACGCCCACCATAGATATCTATGACGCCCACACTCACTCCTGTAGAAAAAGTATCGACGCCATTGTTGTTGACGTTAGCTTACATGCTAACGTTAATGGCAGCGACCATAGCATTGTGGCTCGGCTAGCCTATCATCGCTTAATAGAGCTAGTGAATGGATAAACAACATTATTTAACATTGCAGAATGGCTACAATTACAATGCGGCTCAATACAAACAATTGTTAAGGGGCCCAGGGGGTGTAGACTGTTGTAGTTTGAGCTCATTTACACCATGCTCCAAAAAAGAAAAAGAAAAACTGCCGAGCGATCTGGCGCGGGGAGCGGGGAGCGCTCGATTCAAGGTGAGTGGGGAGCGAGCGGAGAGCGACTTGGGGGCGGGGTCAACATGAGCGATTAGCGGAGCGGACCAAGCTTTAAAGAGCGAAGAGCGGATTTCTCGGCCGCGCCGATCCGCTCACGTGGCCTGCTTCTGATGCGCTACTGTGGTACGCTAGGGTTGGGCACTGAACTCCTGTACTTTTAAGGGCACCGACTGCGACTGGATTACATCGGTGCTACCGATTAACGCTAGATCAATCGGTACCAAATGTCGGTACCTTTATATGTTTAGCAAAAAAGTAATATACTAGACAAGAGGGAGCCTTTTCTCCACAATATATATATATATATATATATATACATACATATATTACTGTCCCATATTTTGGGTCTTTAAACAGACTAGACGAGGTCAGAGGAGTTTGATCATATTTTTTATTTAATTTTTATTTATTTATCCTTTATTTATCCAGGAATGTCCCATTGAGATACAAGATCTCTTCTTCCAGGGAGACCAACACGGCACACAACAAGTTTCAACATAAAACAGGGCATTAAACAAAAAACATACAATTCAAATATAAATACAGAGGGTCATTTGTGCAGTGGCAAGGAGCATAATCACATCAGCAATAGCATCAGGTAAAACAGTCACATGTTTCATAAAGGGCCAATCGTAGCATACCTTTAAAAGCATTCACAGTAGGAAGTGCATCTCTAGACAAAGTTTTACTTGCAACGTATTCCATAAAAAGGGAGCATAGTGGGAGAATGCAGCTTTACCAAGCTCTGACTGCATCAAAGGAACATTTAAAAGCATCCCATTTGCTGCTCGTCTGGTATTAAAAAAGCAAGTATAAAAGGACAGAAGTCTGGAGATATATAAGGGCAGCTTACCTAGCAATGACTTAAGGATAAAAATCAACATGTGTGATTGTCTTCTTTGGTACAGAGAGGACCATCCTAATGACTGATACAAAGTGCAGTGGTGGGTGCGAGAGCCTGCACCCGTTACAAAACATATGGCAGTATGGTACGCAGAATCTAATTTACTGAGGATGGCCAGATATTTTAACATTTACAAACATAATACATGATCATGTGATTTATTTTGTGTGGTGTGTTACAACAATAAATAACAATGTTGAAATTGAGACGTTTGGACTTAAACTGAAATACAAATCTCTTGTTATTACAGAGAAAGTTAAGTAGTTAACGAAAAAAGCTACAGTACCGTTGTTGGGTACCGATACCGAATTCCAGGAATCGGTACTGGTACCAGTATCGGTTCAAATGTGACCGGTACCCAACCCTAGGCTACGCCCCAGACTAAGCACAGGAGAACACACGCGCAGGCGTGAACGGGGGTGTGGCCGGACGGAACAAGCACACAGAACCACAAACTCATACACCGATACTGACAAAAGTACACACTGGGGCGGCGCCCTCGTGGCGCACCGCATAGTGCCTCGCACACCGACGCGGCCGTCCCGGATTCGCCTCCCGCTCCCGGGGGATAATTTGTCGCATGACTTCCCCACTTCTTCTCCCGTTCACCCTCTCCTCTGTCGGTCATGTCTGACCAGAAAAAGCTGGAAAAACGCAAAAAAGAAATCAAAAAAGAAAAAGAAAAAGTACACACACGCACGTAAGCCCCCTTTTCCACCAAGATCTCACCATGAACTTTTAGTCCAGGGACTACATTTCACGGTACTAATATCGTTCCTTCAGTCCATTGTTGTCTGCCTTTCCACCGCCGAGTAAAGACCCGTGAAGATTAGGCAAATTGGTCCGCTGACGTATGAAAGAGGTCTCCAGGCATTCCAGTGTCTCACGAGAGGTTTCCTCTGATCAGATCTCCGTGATCACAGGCACGGCCAGACCACTGTACCCTGCACGCTCTTTTGGCATAATATTGAACAGGAACATGCAACAGACTTTAATGCACTGGCAACTCACAGAAGACCAGATGACTCATATTTCCAAACGGGGCTTATTAGTGTTGATCTTCTCTGCTCTAGAGAGTTGCCTATAGTAATAGGCAATAGCGGCCTTTAATGTTTAACCTGCAAATACTTCACTAAGTGATGTGCTGAAAAAAGAAGTATTAATCGGCTTATAATATGCATTTCACGTCCACATTTCCTTGAGTCCAGATGACTCTGTGCTCAAGTTGCCTAGTAATAGGCATTAGCCATCTTTAAATTCTTCACTTCACCTGCCTCGCTTATACAATCTTGTTGTAACTAAGATAATAATACGCATTTCACGTTCGCATTTCCGTGATGAAATTAGATGACATTGGCGAAATGGACATTAAATGTCTTGTTTAAATACTTAACCTACAAACCTACCTACAATACTAGACCGTGTCTAGAGGTTCCAGAGGAGAAGGAGCAGCATTTCTATAAATCTCATAGAAGACAGAAGAAAAACTGCTTTCTGATGACCATTGAGAAGCTGGTTCTGTTCCTCTACAAGAAACACATTTCTGGCAGCAATTTCTGGGCAAGATTGTCTATAAATTATGGTATTTAAAATGTTGATTTCTCAGAAAGCCAGATGCCAAGATATGTGTAATATAAACGTTTTTATATAACTCTTGAATGAAGTAAATGGCCCGACAGCAGCCGTATATAATGTAGTATTTTTTATTTTCCATTTCAAATGTATTACGATAGATACAGTACGATTGTTCACCTCACGTTGAACGGGGAATTCTCAGTTCTCTCTCTCTCCAACGCCTTGGTCTGTTAAACATATCTTGCATTACTTTTAACTATTGTAATGCAATCACACATTTATAATGAATAGTCTGTTACAGGTACAGTAGATGTTGTTTTGAATTGAATAGCACTCCAACCTGGTGTGGCAACTTGACTTTGGGCCTCCTGATGGCATATAACAGAGCAGCAACCTGGTTACCAAAAGCACCACCGACAATGCACGATTACCGCGGTAGCAGAGCTCATATTTCTAAGAGCTGCATCTGTTGCATTAAGTATAAGCGTAAGGCTATAAGCACATCTGGCTGAGCATCAAATGAGGGTTGTAGGTTCTCAATGGCTAGTTGTATAGAGTTACCAAATCAATAGTCAATAGTGTCATCCACATGAATATGAACTTGACAACATCCACTCAAAAATGAGACAATATGATTCATATAAATGGTAAATAAAATGGGACCCAAAACTGATCCCTGGGGGACGCCTTGGGCTTCTCCAGTTCTCACACACTGACGTCTCACACAGACAAATAGCTCTAAAAACCAACTGCAAGCATTTGCATCAACCATGCTCTCCCAATAAAACTCCTCAAGAAGCGGTTGGCGACTCCGCATGTATCGGAGGAGACATTGGGCACACTGTGTAGCAGCGTGGTCAGCTGTATCGAATGCTTTCGACAGATCTACAAATAGGGCAACACAATGTTTTCTTTTATCAGTTTGTAGGGGGAGGAAAATGTTAGGCTATATTACTAAAGCTAAGAGGATTAGGACCATTACAGGAGTAAGAATGTAGTGCAACCAAACCGCAGGCACAAGAGAGAGAGCGAGAGCGAGAGCGAGAGCGAGAGCGAGATAGAGATAGAGATAGAGATAGAGATAGAGATAGAGATAGAGATAGAGAGATAGATAGAGAGTGAGTGAGTGAGAGCGAGAGAGAGTGAGAGCAAAAGCGAGACAGGGGGGAGTTGACTGAATGACAGACCATGATAATCAAAACAGAGGAAGAATCTGAGACAGGGGGAAATAATGAGAAGTGAGTGAGTGAGTTATGTAATTATTGTGATAATAATGTATCCATAATATGAAATTAGACAAGGCCTAGGAGGCTATACTATTTGCTGAGGCAAGAGGTTGACACACCCACACATAGGAGGCAGGTAGAGTGTGTGACATAGAGCAGGTGAGGAGAGAGAGAGAGCATAACAACTTTCTGTCTACAGCAAAGTTGATGGGGGGAGAGGAGGAGTGTGTGTGTGTGTGTGTGTGTGTGCGCGTGTGTGTGTGACTGCTGCATCTGTCTGCAATTCCCAGAGAGAGCGAGAGAGCGCGAGAGAGCGTTGAATTGAAGTAGGGCCATTTATCAAAACAATTACACAGTCAACAAACTCAATGGTTCTTCACAGGTGCTCAATGTGGACGGCCCTGCTCAGAGAGACAAAATCAACCTCAAGTGAAGCTCGCCGTGTGAAGTTGTACAGAGCAGGTGGCCGTGCTAGACGACGACCCATAGACACAGCAGGAGGTCGGAGGGTAAAGACAACCCTGCAGGGGTAAGGCTGAGAGAATAATCAAAGACTCTAGTCACCTAAACGTCTGCCTCTTTGAACTGCTGCGGTCAGGCAAGCGATACCGGAGTCTCATGGCCAGTACAGAGAGACTCAGAGGGAGCTTCTCTCCCCAGGCCATCAGGATGCTCAACGAACAATAACACTATGTAACAACCATCAAATACACTCACAGCACACACATCCACATGTACACACTCGCTTTAAATAAACAACTCACTGTAGCACCCACTTTACCCACTTTAGACACTTGAACACACTTTATATTTATTGGTAAAGAGATTTGCACTACAACTCATACCACCTTACCCTAAGTTGTACCTCATCCCATTTCTGCATTGTACTGTATATTATACTATACTATATATTGTAACTCAGTTACTCTTTTTTTTCTCCTTCTCTATATTGTATATATGTATATTGAACACTTTTGTTTACACTTGTTTACGTACTTTTGACTTTCTATTTCTTTTTTTTTGTATTTTATTTTTTTATTATTTTTTAAACATACACATAAACAAACATGATAACACAAGATTAGATATACAAGCATTAATTAACAGTGGACATCCAATGAAATCACCATTTAGATAAATGTCTTATACAAGATGTACCCCTAATACCTGCTATCTATTACCCTACACACATATGCTCTTGACTTTCTATTTCATACGTATCTATTTTTATCTAGCACTCTCAGGAGCAAAACAGAAGCAAAAAAATAAAAAAGCATTTCATATAAAAGTATTCTGTATTTTTCTGTGACAACTGATAAAGAAACTTGAAACTTGAACTTGAAACCCATAGACACAGCAGGAGGTAGGGGAAGAGAGTATGGCATGCATGCTATGTGCGCTCCTGCCATTGGCCTTGAGCAAGGCACTGGCATCGGAAAGATTATATTAATAATTAAAAAAAGAAAAATCCATTGGAAATTACACGTGTAACCACAGCCCACCCCCCCCCCCCCCCCCCCCCCCGTGTCTGCTCTGCCTGTATTTCTGCACTCTGCTTAGCCTGCATGTTCCACTCGCCGTTTTGATATTCTGCTCGCTGCGTTCTGACTTTCTTCTTCCGGTCTCTTTGAGGAATGTGACGACCGGCGCGCTCCAAATTCTAGACACAAATTGAGTTGTGGTGTTTTATCTGTTTCCCCGCTTTGATCAACTCATGTCGAAAACAAAAACAACCTGACGAAACGATTCCGCTCCGATTTCAACTCAAAGCTCTTTTTTCTTGAAGACGAGCAACTAACTCTTCTTCGCCGTGCGCCGACTGAGGTTTTGAGAGGTCGAAGGAGGAAGACGAGGTGGCGTGGAGCACGAAGCTGACTGTGGGGCGGCTCTGTGTGCATCGGCTCTTTCGATAAAGACACAGGCGGCGGTAATGAAACCGGGTGAAGAGAGAGGGTTTAACGAAGCCGGCCTTCAATAGCTCCTGCAGATAAGATAGATGACTCTCCTTCAATCACAAGCTGTTAGCGGCGCCAAACTCCAGGCCCCATTACTCAATGTCAGCTTTCTATCCCCAATAATGAATAAGACGCCTGGCCTGGCCTGGCCACACACACACACACACACACACACACACACACTGTGTACCGTGTTTATTTTCAACACGGATACAAATTCCGATCCTCGTCGAGAGAGATTAATGTTTGGATCCACCACGATGGGTCTTCGTCAGTAGCGTCGTGATGAAGATCGGTATGGATCAGAACGGTGATCCGGAGTGAAAATAAAAACAGCTAATGGGAGTTTTTTTTATTATGTGTCCATTTGTTCCCGTCAGCTCCCTGCGCCTGATGGAGCTGCACGCCTTCTCTCCCCTGTATCACTCCAACACACGATCCTTCCAGAGAGATCCTTGCACTTCTTTTTTATCCACTTTATCCACTTTTTTTTTATTTTTCTCCCATCCCAATTTCGTATGATCCAATTCTTCCCTCCCCTGTCTTGAACATTGCTAGACCATGCCTCCCACTGGTCGGCTGTAGTGAGGACAGAAGCCTTGCATCACGTGTCCCCCTCCGGTACACGAGGAGGCAGCCTGTCGCATCTTTTCACCGCAGCAGCTCGAACTCTCAGTGGCGAGGAGTAACATGTGGGAGGCTCACGCTGCCCCCGCTACTTCCTGCTTCCTGCTTCCGCCGCACCGGCGTCACCCAACAGACCTGTAGGAGTCGCTGTCCACAACGTCCAATCCCCACCCACCGGCTTTCCCACCCTCTAACACTTGCCAATTGTGTTAGTATGAATGACCGGCCAAGCCGGTAGCAACGCCGAGAGCTGGGCTCGAACCCAGCGTCCCCTGCGTTAGTGGCGAGCGCCTTGCCCACTGCGCCAATCAGCCGCCCAGATCCTTGCACTTCTGTAGAGCTGTATAGATGTAGAGCAGTATAGTTGTATTGTTGTAGAACTGTATAGATGTAGAGCTGTATAGATGTAGAGTTGTAGAGTTGTATTGTTGTAGAGCTGTATATGTGTAGAGCCTGCTCATCGGGAGCAGTTAGGCGTTAAGTGTCTTGCTCAAGGACACTTCGACATGCTGCCCGGGAAGAGCAGGAATCGAACCGGGAACCTCGGGATTACCAGACGACTGCTCTACCTCCCGAGCCACTGTCCTTATTATAAGAGGTGCTTCTGCATGATCATGACCGTGCCTCATTAGCCGACTGAGAACCGCTTTAGTCTGCGACGGCCCCGGTGAACAGTTTGTGTTCTTTTCCTTCCCAGCAGGGAGTGGCGTCGCGCTCACGTTCACCTCGTCTGGAGGAGAGTGAGCGAATGCTGGATAACGGAGGAAGAGAGAGAGCTGGAGGTGTATATTGTCTCAGCTGGGGAGACCAAGGGGAGAACGAGAAGAGGACATACAGCCTGGTTATAGAAAACACACAGTAGGATCACTCACACACACACACACCGCACATGCGCGCGTGTGCAGCCTCATTCCATTTCTACATTATCTTCCAGAACATCTTATAGACAGCCATCACACTAACATTCCACAGTAATTCCCCCCCCCGCCCGCCCGCCCCAGGCTCCATCCAATGAGGTCACTTCCTGTGCCCCAGGTTATTACACACAACTTCCTGTTAGTAGGGCAGCGCCCTGCTGGGTAAAGATGAGAGCTGTGATATCTCTCACTCTGTATGTGTGTTGTGTGTGTGTGTGTGTGTGTGCGTGTGTGTGGTTATGTGTGCGTGCGAGTGAGTCTCACAGTGTGAATGTGAGTCTTTTTAATCGTAGCAGTAGAATGAAATTGCAAAACTAGGGCAACAAATCGTTGCGTCTGAGCGCCGGTGACAAAAGGGCGTTTAGTGAGTGTGCGCAAATGCAAAGTCCAGTTATCGGAGAAGCCTTACACTGACGCAATTCAAGTTGTTATTGTGTCGCGCCTCGACTCCCACACGGAGGCAATTAAGACCAACAACAATCAATAGCAAAAGCACACATTGTCTTTGGGGGCACAAAGGGTTCTGCAGCAGCAGCAGCAGTAGTACAGCAGCAGTACAGTAGCAGTAGTAGCTGTTCACTCATTCTCACAGAACATCTCCAGTGTTGAAAGGGGACAGAAGGGGACAGAACGGGACTGGCCTCTGTCTCCTGGCTGTGAAGAGTGAGGTGAAGAGACAAGACAGAGACAGATCAATAACTGGGGGGGGCATGTGATAAGACAATGGTTTGTTTGGTAGCTGTCATTCAGACAGAGCATGTGGTATATGTTGAAAACACACACGCATATATATATATATATATATATATTATATATATATATATATATATATATATATATATATATATATATATATATATATATATATATATATATATATTGATAAAGCAATTCAGGGATAAATAAATAGGATATTTCTACTGTCAGCATTTGAACAATCACTATAAATCATCACTGCCGTCAGGCGAAAAAACCCTCGTACTGTATCTATAAGAGGGCTAACGTTGCAGGAATCCAGACCAACCACCTACCGGTACGTTTTCAGCCTTTATTTTTCAAATGTATTATTTATTATTTTTATTTTTTTACTACAACTACATTGGGTTTTCAGTGGCTTTCATGGAACCTGGGAGTGATCAACGTTTAGAGAGAGCGAGAAAGGTAAAGGGTCTTCCTATCTAGGTTTTAACTGTTTAATTATTTTATTCAGCAACATTGTGGAGCGCGGAGCTCCTCCTGATGAATGAACAGACAGCCGCGCGTCGGGCCGTTGTCACGCGCTGTATTCGAGCGCCCCCTACTGGTCACCGTTAATACGGTGCCCAAACGTCGGTCGACAGACAACTAATGGCTGCATCTGTAAGTTGCCTAGAGAACTGCTCCGCTGTGAGCGGCTCCAGGGTTAATATAACTGTTCTGGGACCAGCTTAGTTAACATTAGCAGGTAACATTAGTTTAGGTTTTTACCGTGACTCGAGCATACAGGGATGGCGAGGATGCAAAGCATGTTCGACGCATCGGACCGGTTACTCTTGTGGCTGTTGGTGGGAGAGGCACTGGCTCACACACAAACAGCAGAGTTTTCACTGGACATAGAAATAGCGTAACTTGCGAGAGGATTTTCACAGGGCAACTTCGAACACGGGGCTGAATAGCTAGATATCACAGCTTCTCAAATTGAAGGGCTGGTCTGTGTGCATCGTGAAATGACAAATGCACGTCATTGGAATTGGGATTATTCTCTACCGGGGCGGATCTTAATCTACCTGCTCTCAAGGTACATGTGGCAACGATTGATCTACTGTAGCGTGAATCGGTGAATACTTGGTAGTACAGACGTAAACCTTACTCAATAGGGAAATTGAAATTGATTTGGAGCGGCGTGTCTTAATGTCTCTGACTGACTGATAATCCAGACCTATAATCAACTATTGATCCAGGAGGGCTTTTTGCGCCCCGGCTGCCATCTAGAAAAGACAGAATGCGGGACAGAGACGGAATGCAGGACTTCTTGTTAAACGGATACTAACCCCCTTTTCTCATCTATCATGATGGGAGTTCGCTTTAAAAGTATTTCTCATCCGTCATGGGAGTTAAGATTTAAGAAGCCTTTCTCATCTGTCATGGGATATGTTTTAAGAAGTCTTTCTCATCCGTCATAATAATAATAATAATTCAGGGCGGCTACGTGGCGCAGTGGGCAAGGCGCTCGCAACGAATGCTGGAGACTGGGCTCGAACAGGATTCCTCCTGTTCGAGCCCCGCTCTCCACATTGCTTTCAGTTTAGCTGGTCGTCCACAGTAATACACATTGGCCGTATTACGGGGAGGGAAACTGAAGGGTGGGGATCGGGCGTTGTGGACAGCGACTCCTACAGGTCGGTTGGTGCGCCTGCGCAGTAGAATCAAGAAGCGACGGGGGCGGGGCCCCTCCAAAGCCGAGACCCCCGACGCTGAAAGATCGAGCCGCGCAGGTGAAAAGATGCGACGGCTGTTACCTCGAGTATCGGAGGGGACTCGTGCTATGTATGACTTAGTCCACATTGCAGCCGGCTTGTGGGAGGCAAGAAACAACGTTCGAAGACAGGGGAGGGTTGAATTGGACGATATGAAAATTGGGATAGGAGAAAAATAGAAAAATGGGAGAAAAAATGGATAAAAAAAAATAATAATAATAATTCATTACATTTATATAGCGCTTTTCTCAGACTCAAATCGCTTTACAACATAGGGTTAGGGAAATTGCCTCCGTTCACCACCACTGGTAGCATCCAACCTTGGGCTACGCAGGCTCAATGGCTACCATACACTGGCACCCGGCACACATCGCACTACACAATGGCTGAACGGCTCAGGAGACGGGGATTGATTGAAGCCTTTCTCATCCGTCATGGGAGTTCGTTTTAAGAAGTATTTCTCATCCGTCATGGAAGTTAGTTTTAAGAAGCCTCTCTCATCTATCCTGGGAGTTTGTGAAGTCTTTCTCATCCATCATGAGATATGTTTTAAGAAGCCTTTCTCATCCGCCATGGGAGTTAGTTTTAAGAAGCCTTTCTCATCAGTCATTTTAATCCATCCACAAAAGCACTGGCGCCAGGGTTTTTATAATAAATTATTATGATTTATTAGCCAGGCTTGTGCTACAGTAGCTTACAACCACATTGAAGTTGTTTAGGTGTTGTGAATAAATATGCATGAAAAAAATAAAAGATGTGGAATAACTTTGTTTTGACAAGACTGTGCTGGGCAAGCACTGTTTATATATTTATAAAGCGTATTATGCATGCAAGCTTGAATTCAAATGCACCAAACACTCCTGAGTACCACTTGGGTTGTTATAGAGTTGGATGTCGGTGTCCAATGACAACTAGACACACAACTAAGTGCAGCCTAGGCATTCGTGAGGACGTTGAATCGCGCCTCTTAACGTCACTCTGAATGCTTCTCGGCCATTTATCACTTTGTGTCCTCGGTCCATCCCTCCTGTGCCGCCTCCTGCCTCGACGCGCTACTGGTTGAATCCACAGGCCTGCTCTCGGATCCATTTGCAGTCGTGAACGATACACTATCATCTAGCTTGAGGGCTCCATTACCTCTTACAAACCCCCCCTACAGACACACACACACACAACACAACACACACACACTCCTCCCCCCTTCCAGCAGGGCGTCTCATTCAGTATGCCTCCTCACCTCCTTGCTATTTGGCTATGTGTTCTTCCTCCCTATTTTTGGCCGTGCTGGGTGGCCAAATACACCAGCCTTGTAAAAGAAAAAAGAAAAAAAAAAGATCCTGATGTAATCACTTGTGACGCCTGACCTCACCCTCGCCTCGTCCGTCGGAGCGCTGTGACGTGAGCACTATTAGCACACAAGTGCCCCCCACCCGCCGTGCACACTGGATGAGCGCGGGGGCGGGAAAGGTTAAGTGACTGGGCCAATTAGCACTACGCTGAGCTAATAACACGCTGACAAGGAGGCAAGAGACAGGGGGGTCCGGTCACGTGGAGGAATGGACCTGATGTCAAAATTATGACAGAGATTCACAGTTCATATTGCCTGGTTGGAGAGCGAGGGCAAGGATTAAAAGGTATAAACTGTAGTGGTGGTGGTGGTGGTGATAGTAGAGGTAGTGGTGGTGGTGGTAGAAGATGTAGTGGTAGTAGAGGTAGTGGTGGTGGTGGTAAAAGATGTAGTGGTGGTGGTGAGGTAGAGGTAGTGGTGGTGGTGGTGGTGAGGTAGAGGTAGTAGAGGTAGTGGTGGTGGTAGAAGATGTAGTGGTAGTGGTAGTAGAGGTAGTGGTGGTGGTGGTAGAGGTAGTCGTGGTGGTGGTAGAGGTAGTCGTGGTGGTGGTAGAGGTAGTGGTAGTGGTGGTGGTGGTAGAGGTAGTCGTGGTGGTGGTAGAGGTAGTGGTGGTGGTGGTAGAGGTAGTGGAGGTAGTGGTAGTAGGTGGTAGTGGTAGTAGAGGTGGTGGTGGTGGTAGTAGATGTAGTGGTAGTAGTGGTAGTGATGGTGGTAGTAGAGGTAGTGGTGGTGGTAGTCGTAGTAGTATTAGTAGTACTGTAGTAATATTAGTAGTAGTAGTAGTAGTATTAGTAGTACTGGTAGTAGCAATAGTATATGATTTAGTGTAGGATCAGTGACTATGCTAGGTGGGGAGATAATTGTGTAGTGTGTGAAAGATCAGGTCAGAATAACTATTTTCATTGTGTTGAAATCAAATGATTTAGTATTTTGGTGGGGACCCCCTGAAACCTTCCCAAGTACCCCTCTGGGGGTCCCTGAGCCCTACTTTGGGAACCACTGCCGTTGAAAAAGCAAGAGGAAGAAGGGATGCAGAAAAGCAATGTTTACCTATGGAGGAGGGAGAGACTGACGGGTTATTTCCCAATCATTTGTCTGTTTGTTTTAAGTGGAGACTTAGAAAATAGATAAATGAAAAACAGGTAGTGTGGGAAAGGGCATCTGTAAAAAAAAAGAAGAAAAACAAAGAAGAAAAAAAAAACATTCCATTGGGGTTTCCGATAATAGTCCCAAATCCCAACACCTGGGAAACACACATTTTCCAGTGTGGTGGGTGGGCAGAATAGCTTATAGTTGTGCGGGAAAGCAACAATATACAAATAAAGCCATACCCTTATCACACTCGCTCTGGTGGTTGGCTTACACTTAAAGTTCCCAGAGTTCGCACTGAATTAGACAAATCAGCTTTTAGCTTCTATGCTCCAGAAACATGAAATGTTTTGCAAGTATAGTATCTATTAGTCAGTTTAAATCGTTAATAGGAAACCACTTAACCACAGTATGCAGTCTTTAAATCGCTGCTGGCGGGACAAAACCTCCTAACTCCAAAAACCCAACTTTTCAGCAGATAAAAAAACGAACACAGATTTGAGGGTGAATAGAGTTACGAGGTTTAGACAGATGATCGGTTTAATGCTTTCCCATTGTGTAGACTTTGTAAAACCACACACACATGGAGGATGATCTACTGAATAAAAAAATAAATAAAAAAATTAGTTAAGAGGTTTTGTCCCGCCAGCAGCGAAATGTTTAATTGATTGCCTGTCTGTTTCTATTTTTTTCTCTTTATTCATTATGGGTTTTATTTCTCAACGTCATTGTGAGAGCGCTCAATGATCCTTCTGGATTAAATAAAGATTGAATGAATTAGATTCCATTAGCATCATCCTCCTCAAAGGCTCTCCATCCCAACAATGCCTTCCTGTGTACATACTTGTGCACACGACAGCATTCAAAAAGCCTCTCTGTGACCTACTGTAAAACTATTTTCTAGATAAATAATTCATACCCTGGCCTGCATTTCACCATTCTGTTCAAACATCCTCCACAAGGTGTCCTGGCACCGTGGAAGATTCAAATGCACACAAAAAAAAGGACAGCAATGTAAAAATCTCCTGCATTGAAATGACAACAAGCTATTTACATCTCACAATCGCATCAAATAGAGAATACAGAGAATAAATAGAGGCAATTTCAAAGTCCTTCACATAAAAAATGGTTACATAGAAAACAAGATTTAAAAGGAGGAGAAAAAAAGAATAAAAGGAAATAAAATGGGAAAGAATACTTAAGAATTACAGAGGATAGAGAAGGAAATAAATGTGAACGTCTGCTTTTAAAAATAGAGGTTTGTTCCACAGATGTGGAGCATAATAAATAAAAAGCAGTCACACCAGACTTGGTTTTCACTCTCTAGCAGACCTGCTCCACATGACCTGGTGGTCTGGAGGGTTCATATCCTACAAGCAAGTCAGAGATGCATCTTGGGAGCTATAGGCCCCTTACTGATCTATAGACAAGCAGTACGATCAATTCTACGACACGTCTACTTTCTTAATTGGGGCGACAGTGGCTCAGGAGGTAGAGCAGTCGTCTGGTAATCCGGAGGTTCGCGGTTCGATTTGCGCTCCCCCCGGGGCAGTGGTGTCGATGAGCAGGTTGGCAGTGGCACCTTGCACGGTTGCCTCCGCCATCGATGTGTAAGTGAATGGGTAAAATGTGAGGAACAAATTGTAAAGCGATTTGGATAAAAGTGCTATATAAATGCACCATTTATTATTCATGAAGAGGATTTTTAGTCTAAACCAGAAAATGGACCACTCCAGTAGTCTTAACCAATCCACTTGGTTCCCCATAGTGGTTGCCGTGGCAGCCTGGCTGGCGCGCTGTGATAAGTGTTGAGGGGTGCCGCACACAATCTGCTCAGTTCACATTTCATTCCTCATTATAAAAAAGCTGATTTAATTACATGTCGAAATGAGTCCAAAAGCTGATTAAAACGCATACTGTTCATATTTTAAAAGGGTATATGAAATGTAATAGGTTATACTCACCACTGAATGCATATTGCTAAATTATATATTTTATATAATTAATTTAAATGAATATTTGATCTACTGTATTAATTATTTTCATTGAAATTATTATTTGGTCCTGGAAGTGTAACAATTAGTTCAATGGAATTGTATTCAGAAAATGGTATGATGAAAATGTTTTAAATACACTACCAGCTAAAGTATGGTGTGGTGTTAAAAGTTTGTTGCAAAACTTTCTTTTCTGGGGTGCCGTGGGGGAAACGTAGGTTTGGGAATCACACGTGATAAAGGTGTTTATTTGTTTTTCCAAGTCGGCTTTAGACATACTGTAGGAAGACTAGTGGTCATTCATTTAGCAGTTAATCTCTCATGGGGATCCTACCAAAACATGGGGATCCTACCAAAACAATAAGCAGGAACCCTTATTCTTGTTACGTTTCTAAGATGGAAATCTGACCTAGTCATAGATTTAAAGTGGCTGCTGAAATGTAGATATTGCATAATAAAGATAAAAAAAAAAAAAAAAAGAGGGCCAAGAATTGAACCATGTAGGACTCCACATGTTGTGCAGATTTTTCTTTTTAGATGTGAAGTCACCAATAGAGACAAAATAGACCCTGCCTTGTAGGTATGTTTTAAACCAACCCATTCGTCCAGTCTATTGGGTGGGCTCTATTAAGTGCCTCATATCATTCAGCGGAAGCAAAGAGACTTTTGGAAGTGTTCCGCTCTGTGCCGTCCTGCTTGGCAGGGCACAGAGAGATCCAAGATCCTGCTAAGAGAGATTGTAATACCTCTGAATGACAGCTCCATTGGTTCTACAGATTGCCAAGTCAGAGGAGGCTGTAATGAGCATTACGGGAATTAATTAATTCAGTAAAAAAAATAAGGGGAACTGAATTTTAATGAAAGTCTGTCTAGAATACAGTCCTGCTCTGTTAACAGTACGGACACCAGCTGATCCAGTTCAAAGTTGTCCACCGCCTTCACTATTCCAAATCCAGGTTGCACAAGATATACCATTCTGTCTCACCAGAGATGTCAAGAGACAGAGGGACACGGTGTCTCATATTTTCTGATTCTGTCCCTCACTTACTGGATTCTGGGCCAGAAAATTGGATTGGTACCCAAAGGCCTATAAAAGAACCATCAGACTTGCTCACAATCCACTCTGTGCTTTCCTACAACCTCGCAACAGTCCTTGATGCTGGGGATGATTGTCGCCGAGAGACTCATCCTGAGGGAATGGAAATCACCTTCTCCCCCTCCATTCCTCCCATGAGATGGACGCCTGACATCACGTCAGTCATACAGATGAAAGACTCCGATTGTTTGAGCGCTTTGTACAACTGGGAGCCTTTTACCATTGTTATATTTTATTAAAATGTTTGTTGCATTTATCTTTTTCTGCACATGTCTGAGTTGACTGTTTTTGTCTCATTGTTTCATGAAAAGCTTCAAAATAAATAAATATATATAAAATAAATAAATAAAAACAACATGCATGTCTATGTATACCTCTCCATGAAAAGACACGTAAGGTAATAGCACCCAATAGTAAGGATAATAACACTAGTTATAATCTACTGTCCAAAGTAAGCAACGTATATAGTATTAGGAGCCAGAGAGACAGATTTCATGGATGGTTAGACATACATGTCCATAACCCCCCCCCTGCATCCTATTGCTTTGATAGCAGGTCCCACGCTGCAGAGGGGTGTGTCCCGTCTGGCATGCAGGCTGAAGATAGGTCCTCGCCCTCGCTCCCCCCTGGGACCTATCTCTCTGGGCGGGACCCACAGTGTTGCTACAGCCCAGAGGAAAGATAAGGCAATGGATTTTCCGCCACCTCCGGAAGACGGGCATTATAAAGGAGGGCGATGACACAGAACAACATACATGTCATTATAAAGGAGGGCGATGCTGACACAGAACAACATACATGTCATTATAAAGGAGGGCGATGATGACACAGAACAACATACATGTCATTATAAAGGAGGGCGATGATGACACACAACAACATACATGTCATTATAAAGGAGGGCGATGATGACACACAACAACATACATGTCATTATAAAGGAGAGCGATGACACAGAACAACATACATGTCATTATAAAGGAGAGCGATGACACAGAACAACATACATGTCATTATAAAGGAGAGCGATGACACAGAACAACATACATCTCATTATAAAGGAGGGCGATGACACAGAACAACATACATCTCATTATAAAGGAGGGCGATGACACAGAACAACATACATCTCATCTGGTAGAAGCCTCTGGGAAACCTGTAAGTGTCTGTACTATGGATTGTATTGTGCACATATCCCCAGCTTCCTGGGACTGGATTTCAGGATTCACTGCTATCAATCTTATGGTGACATTCTTGAAAACTGAAATAAAATAAAAAGCGTTGAGGGGGATGTCTCTGTTTTCTCCCCCCCCCCCCCCCCCCCCCCCCCCCCTAACTGGTTTTCAAAAATATCCTCCCAGGACCCTTCAGCCTACACCTTTTCAGTAATTTTCTTTCTTTTATAAATGTTCTACTACTGTACATTGCTTTGTAAAAGAAGACCGAAATAAAATCATTCATTCAAATTTTTTTTTTTTATCTATATCTGAGCAACATTGCCATATCAAATGGGTAACACGAAACACGTCACGTTCGCTCTGCTAAATTAGATGTCTGGTGTTTCACGTTGTCGCCTGATGACTAACCACGGGTGACTAATTAAATGCCAGGGCTCAGAATGTATTTGAAAGAGGGTTATATATAATTGACATGGGTGTATAGAACACCTACGAATACTTGACATTTCAATGTGTATTTTGTTTGTCTCTTTGTACACGTTACGAGGACAGACCTTTAGAATAAAAAGGCAAGTCGATTAATTGGCCCATTTAATTGGCCCTCTGTATAAAACACACGCACACGCACGCACACACACACACACACACACACACACACACACAACCACTTCTGCATCAGCACGTACCATTAAACCAGATTCCGGCGGTTCCATTTTGTTTAATAAAGAAGCAGGGCATGGCGGGCGCACCGAAGCAACAAACAGACTTTATGCCGTCTTTTTTTTGTTTTTATCTACTTTTTCTCCCATTTTCTATTTTTCTCCCATCCCAATTTTGTATTGTCCAATTCTCCCCTCCCTCCCTCTCGAACGCTGTTAGGCCACGCCTCCCACAGGCCGGCTGCAATGTGGACCAAGCCTTGCATCACGTGTCCCCTCCGGTACACGAGGAGGCAGCCGTTGCATCTTTTCACCTGCACAGCGCGATCTCTCAGCGGCGAGGGTCTGCGTGGCAGGGACACGCCGCCCCCGTCGCTTCCCGATTCTGCTGCGCAGGCGCACCAACCGACCTGTAGGAGTCGCTGTCCACAACGTCCGATCCCCACCCACCAGCTTCCCACCCCCTAACACTGCCAATTGTATTAGTATGAACGACCAGCCAAGCTGGTAGCAACGCCGAGAGCTGGGCTCAAACCCAGCGTCTCCTGCATTAGTGGCGAGCGCCTTGCCCACTGCGCCACTTAGCCGCCCGCAACAAACAGACTTTGTGCCGTCTTTGGAGTTTTTGAGGAGAGAGGGGGAAGGCCACGGGAAGGAGACAAGAGGTGGAGGAAAGAAGAAAGGAGAAGAGACTAGACACAGACTAGACGCTAGCCGCCGTCTGTCCCCTCGGGGGCGGGGGCACCTGATGGGACGAGCCATTGATTATGACAGCCCCCCGTTTATAGGAACCAAACGCACGGCGGCAGGTATTCAGACTCAGAGTAAACAAATACCAGACGACGCCGAGTGAATGTACAATAAGCCACGACCCTGAAGCTTTGTGCCGAGGTAGTCTGTATGAGGTGAGTGACGGCCGGGAGATCGAAATTACAGAGTTATTGAGAGTGTGTTACGTGATCCGCTTCTTTAGTCCACTGGTTATGCAGTGGACTCCATTTTACTCCTGCCTGGTTCCCTCTCATATCAGCTTGTTTTCCTCTCCTCTCCTCCCCCAGATTATTACCCTGAGAAGGTGAGTGAGCCATCTAACCCTTCCAGGTCGCTTTCCCTCTGAGCGCGCTCAGCCCATCGCGCCATAACAACTGGCTGACGGCGGTTGGGTTATTACTTCCTGGGATGTTTACTGGAAAAGGAGTCGCTCAGCCTACAGCGTGACAGCGCTCTCTTATCTCTCTTTCTCTCTCTCTCTCTCCGGGTCCGTCTTGGTCTCTCTCTCTCTCTCTTTCTCAAATTACTCCACCCATCAGTCATTGCACGACTCCTAAGTTGGAACTTTTTACATCGACCCTCGCTCACTGCGTCTAGCTCTCCCTCTCTCCTCATCTGCCCGTCTCTCATCCGGGTTTGTGTTTCAGACCCTACACAGTATTGTTGGAATCCATTCGCTATCCGTGAAGATGCATCACGGGCATGTAATGTACGTTTCTCTCTCCTCTCCGGCCCCACACTGGAACCGATGTGCTTATCCGTCTGAGGGCGTGCAACCTATTCCTGCGCAAGCTACTGTATTATGGCAAATGAGATTTTTTTAAATGTATTATTTAACCTTTATCTAACCGAGGAAAAATTCTGCTGAAATTCAATGATCTCTTTTTTTTTTGATCCACTTTTTCTCCCATTTTCTATATTTTCTCCCATCCCAATTTCGTATCATCCAATTCAACCCTCCCCTGTCACGGACGCTGTTTCTTGCCTCCCACAAGCCGGCTGCAATGTGGACTAAGTCATACATAGCACAAGTGCCCTCCGGTACTTGAGGTAACAGCAGTCGCATCTTTTCACCTGCGCAGCTCGATCTCTCAGTGGCGAGGAGTAACGCGTGGGAGGCTCAGGCTGCCCCCGACACTTCCTGATTCTACTGCGCAGGCGCACCAACCGACCTGTAGGAGTCGCTGTCCACAACGCCCGATCCCCACCCATCAGTTTCCCACCCCCTAATACGGCCAATGTGTATTAGTATGAACGACCAGCTAAACTGAAAGCATATGTGGAGCGCTGGGCTCGAACTGACGAGCCCAGCGTCTCCAGCATTTCGTGGCGAGCGCCTTGCCCACTACGCCACGTAGCCGCCCTAAATTCAATGATCTCTTTTGCAAGGAAGATCTGGCCAAGACAGCAGGGCAAAAATGGTAAGACAACACACACATTTACATTTAGTAATTTAGCGGACGCTTATATCCAAAGCGACTTACAAGTTCTGTACAACAAGTCAGCAGGAAGGACTCTAAGATCTAAGATTAGTCTCAAGTGCATAGTAGTATAGACATATTATCATAGTAGGTTGTAATATAATAGGCAAGGTAGATTCCTTAGTGCATAATAGTAAAAGACAGTATGAAGGTTGGATAAATGACACTAATCACAACAGAGAAACGTATGCCTCACAACCCTAATATAAACAATATAAATACCCAAGAACAGAGATGATTAACAGTAGATCCATTAAATTATTTAGGTCAAAACTATCTTTGACTCTGTTCAGCCACATCAGGGGTGTGCAGCCTGCCTCAGCGCTGAATCTGAACCATTCTACTTCCTGTTTTCATGTTCTCTCTCTCTCATTAGCGCTGAATCTAAACCATTCTACTTTCTGTTTTCATGTTCTCTCTCATTAGCGCTGAATCTAAACCATTCTACTTCCTGTTTTCATGTTCTCTCTCATTAGCGCTGAATCTAAACCATTCTACTTCCTGTTTTCATGTTCTCTCTCATTAGCGCTGAATCTAAACCATTCTACTTCCTGTTTTCATGTTCTCTCTCATTAGCGCTGAATCTAAACCATTCTACTTCCTGTTTTCATGTTCTCTCTCATTAGTGCTGAATCTAAACCATTCTACTTCCTGTTTTCATGTTCTCTCTCAGTGCTGAATCTAAACCATTCTACTTCCTGTTTTCACATTATCTCTCTCCGGCGGTGACTGCACTGCCCACTAGGGCTGTCAACGAATATTCTATATTCAAATGAATAATCAAATAGTAAAAAAAAAAAAAAAAAAAAAACATACATTAGATTGTAAAAATTGATATTCTAATAGTGTTTTATAAAAAATTTAAACGGCCCCGGGCGGTCTGCCTCTCGACTTCTCGCGTGTGTCTGAACGCGCTGCATGACTGCCAGGAGAGACGTGACGGCTACATCATGGGATATCACTGCGCCTTTACATGCACCTTACGTTGACACTAATAAAACAAATAGTTTATTATTGGCTCAGCATCATGTCATGAATAGACCAGGAAATAGCCAACGGCTAATAGTTGTTGTGGTCGTCGAAGATAATAATCACAAGATGCATTCAGTGCTGGATCCAACTAAATGGATTCACGGACAGTTTCAAGACCGGACAACAACGCGGTTAAAGAATGACACGTCGCCACGGCGCTTCCAATTCATACAGCGATGGTCTACCGGCAGCTGAACCACTTAGCGTTAAGTCAGCTATACGTTACATGTACATGTATCATTTTGTGTGCCAAGTGCTAACGCTAGCGTTTTGAGAGTTACAGCGTAGTAAGTACCCTAACTTTTCAGTTTTTTTTATAGCACTTTATTGTAAATCATCCCTCGGGGGCAAAACGACGTTGTTTAGTCACATTTCTAGGAATTGTGTGCCATAATTGTATTTAAACAAAACATGAAACAAGTATATAGGCTACTGTAGGCTTACTGAACAGTTAAATAATGAATCGACAGAAGCATAATACGGATCCCCGATGTTTTGATTACTATTTCACGTTTCATGTCAAGGAAAATATATTGTTTGATGTTTATCACGCTTTTTTCGGAGATGTGCTGCCGTGTATAAATGTCCGTTCTATATACCGTTAATTTGATCTTGCTCCTCTTGTGGACATAATGCGCAACAATAGATATTCTAATGGTTCAACTATGTGTTTTTTTTAGAAGGAATATTCGAATATAATTGTTGGCCAATTTTGACAGCCCTACTGCCCACTCTCTGATGAAGACCACAAGGTAATGTATTGCATGGGGTCTCGGACTCGATTTCCTCACCACACACACAACTGTTTAACCAATATGCCGGCTCTTACACCCTTGGGCAAAATGAGAACATAGGATGTGAAGAGGCGTCTCTCGGTCCCGACGGTTTCATCCCTTGATCTCCAGAGGCACACATCCTCCCGAAGCACCAAGACTAAAGTCATGTTTTCCACTTATACCTTCTCCCGTGGTACTGTGGGAAGGATTCTCTCTCTGCCGTTCTCCCTCCTCTCGGTAATCTCGGTCCGGGGTTGTTTCTCATGGTCCAGGCTAGACAAGACGTTAGGCTTGCCGCGCGGTGGCCGGTGTTACTCTGTGTTCGCGCATACACTGATTACATTACTCCCACTACATACCACCGCCTCCCACCGCTGTTTTGCCCTCAAACGCAGCTGGGGTCTCGTTCTCAGTACACACACACACCTCCCTGTAGCTATTAGCTTGGTTGTTAGCAACATGTTAACCGCTACTACTCCTCATCGCCGTTTGGAAAAGATCTGGAGTCTGCGGTTTAACTTAACCCTTTCACTGCCACACTACCAAACTGTTAACCCTTTCACTGCAACAATACACACAACAAGGTTAACCCTTTCACTGCCACACAACAGCCGGTTAACCCTTTACTATCACACTACCGACGGTGGTCGATAGTAAAGGGTTAACCTTCTGTCGTGTGGCAGTGAAAGGGTTAAGGTTCTGCTGAAGAGCCACTCCCCGTTCACGTTGGAAAACGATGAAGATGGAAGGAAACCATCTCAAGTATCTTGGATGATACGTCTGCACTGTGAGTTTGTTGAAATGTTGCTGATGCTTCGCCATTTAGCCTCATGTCAAATGTCTTACTGTAAGGCCTTTAGGTGTGACATTACTACCGTCAATGGTTCTTACTGCAAACAATGTATTTACTAAGCATGTTAACAACTTAAAGGTGCACCTGATTGGATAAATGACATGATGGTGCTCTAGTGCGACATCTAGTGGCTGAACGTAATTCTTTTTCCATGTACGATTAAATGTGGGTTTAATTAAACGCAACACACATCCCTTGTAAAATGTGCAGTGTAACCAGTGTTGTCTAGGGATGGGTACCTTTCACATTTGAACCGGTACCGGTACCTGTGAATCGATACCGGTACCCAACGGTACCTTTTTTCGGTACTTTAGTCTCAAGAAATTTAATTTACCTACCTCAGTCGTAAAAGAAAAAATCCAAACTTCAAATAACTACAATTTCGACAGTTTTCGGCTTGTCATTGCTCCGACTGCTTTGTTGTTGAATCAAGTCAAATCCTAGGTAAGCATATATTGTGCGTGTGAACGTTGACATGAAAAGAAAAAAGTTAAAAAAAAAGTTAAAAAAAAGTAAAAAAAAAAATTATAACGAAATATTTTTTTTATTTTTTTTTATTTTTTTTTCGGTTTCTCACTTGATTCGATACTCGGTAGTACGGGTACTCAAAAGTACCGAATTCGGTACCCATCCCTAGTGTTGTCACGCGTTTATTAACCAGTGGGTGCTCAACGTGGTATCCCTCCACTACACTAGTGTGATATCCCTCCACTACACTAGTGTGGTCTCCCTCCGCTACACTAGTGTGGTCTCCCTCCACTACACTAGTGTGGTATCCCTCCGCTACACTAGTGTGGTCTCCCTCCACTACACTAGTGTGGTCTCTCTCCACTACACTAGAGTGGTCTCCCTCCACTACACTAGTGTGGTCTCCCTCCGCTACACTAGTGTGGTATCCCTCCGCTACACTAGTGTGGTATCCCTCCACTACACTAGTGTGGTATCCCTCCACTACACTAGTGTGGTATCCCTCCGCTACACTAGTGTGGTATCCCTCCACTACACTAGTGTGATATCCCTCCACTACACTAGTGTGGTATCCCTCCACTACACTAGTATGATATCCCTCCACTACACTAGTGTGGTCTCCCTCCACTACACTAGTGTGGTCTCCCTCCACTACACTAGAGTGGTATCCCTCCGCTACACTATTGTGGTCTCCCTCCACTACACTAGTATGGTATCCCTCCACTACACTAGTGTGGTCTCCCTCCACTACACTAGTGTGGTCTCCCTCCACTACACTAGTGTGGTCTCCCTCCACTACACTAGTGTGGTCTCCCTCCACTACACTAGTGTGGTCTCCCTCCACTACACTAGTGTGGTCTCCCTCCACTACACTAGAGTGGTCTCCCTCCACTACACTAGTATGGTATCCCTCCACTACACTAGTGTGGTCTGCCTCCACTACACTAGTGTGGTATCCCTCCACTACACTAGTGTGGTCTCCCTCCACTACACTAGTATGGTATCCCTCCACTACACTAGAGTGGTGGCCCACCACAATATTAAACAGGCCCCACCAAAAATACATTCAACCAAACTGATACAGTGATACATTAATAACGTCTCCTCCACTGATGGGACTGTGCATATGGCCTGTGTCCCAATCCACCAGCACCATGAATAACCTGGTAACCCGGGTGGTAAACAGAGAATAATGACTAGGTAATGCTTGTGTATGCAGGACCTTGTGACGGTCCTCTCCAAGGATGTGCTCTAACCTCCACTCTGTAACCCCCTCACCTCACACGTAGCTCTACTCCCACCAGAGCGGTCCAACCGTAGGAGGTATTTTCTACCTTAGTACACCCCGATTCATTATTATGGCAGAAAATAGTACATGCAACTGCTCACAATAAGGTCTGTGGATTATCTTGAGTAACCGGATCATGATTTCTGGAAAGAGACATTGCTTGAGTTTTTTTTTTTTATTACTTTTTTGGTGCTTTGAGCACTGCAAGCCGAGCGCGGCATTCAGCTCCATTGCATTGGGAGTGACGGCAGACATCTCTACGGTAGATATCTCCAAAACCAGGTGAATGACTTCCTGGATGGATAGATAGCACTCTGGGCAAGGGGGGGGGAAATATGTGTTTAATTAAAATCTTGGATAAACTTGCCCCTTTAATAGATCAGAGATTAAGTGAACTCCACAGCACAAACTCCCAATATACAGTTATGTCACGTTGGGGCACTATGGATTTGGGGCAGAGATAAGCGTTCATCCGATTGACTTCACACTTGGCGGGTGTGTTGCTGAGGAACCAGGGAAGTGCAGTGTCGGGTTCTTGAGATCTACGGGGACATAATCATTAGTAGTCCCTATCGTTAGTAGTTATACGAACAACCGACATTGGTGACATCTAGTGTAGAGGAAAAAGAGGCATTTGTCACCAAGGTCACACAACAGCCATCAAGAACGCGGGAAATGCGAGGCTGAACGAGAACAGGAATAGGCTCGGGGGGAGCTCTGGAACTTCTCGCTCCGCGTAAAGCCGTGCCCCGTCAACCCAGCAGCAGCGTGACTCGACTCACAATAACTTCATCTCGCTCAAATCGGACTCATTAACACAAATGTACTCGACTGGTTACGCAATGGGTTCCTTCCGCGAACAAGACATTGTTCTGTCAAAACACACAGACAACCACTGATGCCCACACACAGCAGCGGTGTGAAGCTTCCCGTTAGCGGTGCAGCGGAAAAGCCGAGAACATAAAGCAACCCTCTTGACATACTGTGGGGGCGTCGTGGCTGAACAGATTCAACAACCCGCTCTAATCAACCGGAGGTAGCGAGAGCGAGAGGTCGTCGGGGGCCACCGGCGGGTTGCGGAGCGCCGCGGCGCTGACATGATTGGCAGATAACTCTTCCTGTAATGGCGG
>NC_140169.1:138992157-138997157 GCF_963971535.1 Notolepis coatsorum | reverse complement strand
TTTAGTTCACACCTCCTTTAGTTCACATCCCCTTTAGTTCACATCCCCTTTAGTTCACACCTCCTTTAGTTCACATCCCCTGTAGTTCACATCCCCTTTAGTTCACATGCCCTTTAGTTCACATGCCCTTTAGTTCACATCCCCTTTAGTTCACATCCCCTCCGCTGCAGCCCCTCTCTTCTCCCGCTGCGCCCCCGACCCACACAGTCATGAAACCCATTAGGTCTCAAACATTATTTGTTGGGCGGCTGGGTGGCGCAGTGGAGATTGCGCTCGTCACCAATGCAAGAGACTCCCGTCTCGAATCCGGGTGTCAGCATTGCCTCCGGCTTGGGCCGGCAGCCATACTGGCTCAATTGGCAGAGCCAGCAAGGTGGAAGTCGATGGGTGGTAGTCTGGACGTTGTGGACAGCGACTCCTACAGGTCGGTTGGGGGACGCCTGCACAGCAGAGACAGGAAGTGGCGGGGGTAGTGTGAGCCTCCCACGCGTTACACCTCGCCAATGAGAGTCCGCGCCGGCAGGCGAAAAGATGCGACAGGCTGCCTCCTCGTGTACCGGAGGGGGACACGTGATGCAAGGCTTCTATCCTCCCTACAACCGACCAGTGGGGGGCATAGTCGAGCAACGTTCAAGACAGGGGAGGGGAGAATTGGAAAACACGAAATTGGGATGGGAGAAAAATAGAAAGGGAGAAAAAGTGGATAAAAAAAAATAAAAAACATTATTTGTTTAAATGTAAAAGAGTGACATATAGGACCAGCCGCAGCTGGGTATTCAATGTCTTTTTACATATTTTATATCCAACTATCTGTTAGATATATCTGTCGTAGTTTCCAGTAACTGGGATGATGTGATGGAAAGAGAGACAGAGAAAAAGAGGGGGTGATAAAATCTCTGTCTCCCTCTCTCTCCCTTCCTCTCCCTCTTTCCCTCCCTCCCTCTCTCTCTCTCGCCCTCTCTCTCTCGCCCTCTCTCTCGCACTCTCTCTCACTCCCTCTCTCTCTCTCGCCCTATCTCTCACTCCCTCTCTCTCCCTCTCCCTCTTTCCCTCCCTCCCTCTCTCGCCCTCTCTCTCTCGCCCTCTCTCTCTCCCTCCCTCCCTCCCTCCCTCCCTCTCTCTCTCTCACTCCCTCTCCCTCAGCAGAATATTTGGGCTTGATAAGGAAACACACTGGAGTGGAGCGAGGAGAACAGCCGGCCGGTCCAGTTAGCGAGAGATAAAGCCACATAGTGTAACAAGATGAAATATGACACGCAGCTAAACGCTGCTCGCCCAAGCAGCCCCGGGCGCTGGAGGTCTGAAATCATTAGCGGCAGGAGGAAGAGAAACGACTAAATGAATCACGGTGATAAGAAGTGATAAGAGACATTATGAGCGTATAAACCATATAGTGAAAGCACAGAAATAAACAACAACGTTGCTACAAAATAAAAGGTATTGTAGTGACAAAACGGGCACCATGGCACCCGATTTAAGTTTTTTTTTTTTATAGTTTGACAGATAATTTATGACACCACAGCGGTGCAGTCCATTCTAGCATTCATGCATTTATCATCATCACGGCAGCATAAATCCTCCCATTAACCCTCTAATCCCCTTGGCTAAGCTCGCCCATATCTGCTGTGCCACACAGGTGTTCACACACACACACACACACACACCGCATGCCTTCTGTAATATGCAGCCGTTTCAGTTTGTGCCACTTTTTTGGTTTCGGTTGATAATTCTTTTCTTTTTTTTTTAATATGTAGGTTGATAATTTCACAATATGATTTACTCCTTATATTGGATCATTTCAAATCATCAATTTCATGGTTCGTTTGAATAAACTGCTGAATCTCTCGTCAGTTTCACCAATTTCACGCTTGGGGCTAAAAGGATCGTCACGTCTTAGTATAACGGCTCTGGAAAACAATAAAAAATTATGCAACTATCTCGGATACGAGGAGCGATGATTGTATTTTGTTATCTTCCACATGAGAATGGAAAAACAAAGAAGGAACAACTACGGCTGCGAGCGTTCCTTTTTGTGACGAGTTACTTCTGAGGCAACGCATGTTTCAAGTTCATGTTTCAAGTTTGTTTTTATTTGTCACGTATAAAGTACATGGACATGACGGCGAAATGCTTGGTTCTGAGAATGTGCTTCATACAGTAAAAAAAGTAAGTAAAAGAGAGAAACAACTAGTTATTCCCCGCATACCGTCATACATGGAGTTTCACGGCATTTTAATGTGCACACATTAAACGCACCTCTAATGTGAAAATGTGCCGTAAAGAAAATCACTTGAATGCTAGTTATTGCACTCAAAAACATAAACCTTAACTAACATAGTTATGACGGGCCATAAACACATAAAATGAATGCAGCTGTACCACATTATGCATGTTGTTGATGTGCGATAGTTGCCCTCCTTTAACCCTTTCAGGTGTTTTCACGTTCCCACCCTTGGCCAGTGGCAATTGTGACATCATTATCAAAATGTTCGGTTCCAAAAGTTCTAATATCATGCATGAAAGGGTTCAAAACGATGATTGCCTCTGACATAAAACATATAATAAAATGCATGAGTGTCATAATAGATATCCCTCTAAGTGGCAGTGCTATCCATCCAGGGGTATATGGGAGGTGACCGCTAAGATCCATTTTCATGCCTATGATTCACAGCTACTCAGTTGTTCTGTGTGAGTGGTGTGAGCAGCCATTAGTATGTCACGTTTTTAATATGCCTGCCCTTAGAACACATTGTCTCCTCTACTCATCTCTCCTCATCCCATCTCTCCCTTCATATTTCCTCTCTTCTCCTAGTCTCCTCTCTCCTCTCCTCCCCTCTCATCTCCTCTCTTAACAGCATCTCTACTCTCTTCTCTTCACTCTCCTCCCCTCTCATCTCCTCTCTTAACAGCATCTCTACTCTCTTCTCTTCACTCTCCTCCCCTCTCATCTCCTCTCTTAACAGCATCTCTACTCTCTTCTCTTCACTCTCCTCCCCTCTCATCTCCTCTCTTAACAGCATCTCTACTCTCTTCTCTTCACTCTCATCTCCTAATCTCTTCTCTGTCTAGATGATGACCTCAGAGAGAAAGAGAATAATATTGATGACCACACACACACCTTGAATAATAAAGTGATAAAATATCACTTAAGTGGTCAGCACCTCAATCATGCATCCTTACTATTGCCGTTGCTATAGTAACACACGGTGCTCCGTGTATAAATGTGTATATAATTATACATATATCTTTTCTCTGCTGGCAGCTGTGTGTTTTAATGAAGAGTGAGCAGCAGTGATTGAACTCAGTATGTGGCCAAGATCATATTTTCAGTATGTGGCCAAGATCATATTTTCATCTGGAAAATTATTAAATAAAAGACGATCTTTGAAGAATCCAGCACATCTCCGCAACAAATGTTTAGCACCACAACTTTTCCCAAACCCAGTTAAAAAAAAGAAGTTTATCATTAGCATAAAAATTAAAAAACACTGACCGCGGGAGCTAAAAATAAACAAATAGAAAGGAACATGGAGAAAAACCTTCTCCACCCCTCCCTCTCTCTCTCTTCATCTATACTCGCTCTCACTCTCTCCCTCTCTCCTCATCTGCCCGCCTTTCATCCAGGTTTGTGTTTCAGACCCTACAGTATGTTGGAATCCATTTGACATTGGTGAAGATTGGGGGAAACCCATGTTGCCAAAGCAGCTTCAAATGACGTAACAGTTCAAACATCGACAAATAACTCGCCATTTACTCGTTCGTAAACAAAATACTCAGCAAGGCCTTCAGGCCGCCATTTCAAGGGACCCGTTTTAAAGTGTTATTATTACGCTTAACCCTTTCACTACCACACTACAGACGGTTAACCCCTTCACTACCACACTACAGACGGTTAGTAGTGAAAGGGTTAACCGTCTGTAGTGTGGTAGTGAAAGGGTTAACCGTATGTAGTGTGGTAGTGAAAGGGTTAACACTTTGTTGTGGGACAGTGAAAGGGTTAACTTGCTGTATTGTCGCAGTGAAAGGGTTAACCATTTGGTAGTGTGGTAGTGAAAGGGTTAATGGAGTAGCCCCCTGGCTGCATTCCTTGCACCACTGTACATTTACACAAACTTGCATACTTTCAACATTTGTACGCGATATGAATTTCCATTTCCCCAAACCAGCTCTGTGATTTATTGTGTTGATGTTGTGCTTTTGTATTCAGTATTTCTTTTGGGACCCTGGCTGCAGAACAAAATGTCCCCCCAGTTGGATGATAACGTGAACCTTGAACCTTGTGAATGTAGAATAGAAAGGTTGTTCCACAGAATAAGTTAGAAAGTCAGGTCGTTTTTCAACATTTACATTCCTCAGGCACCTGGTGACAGCTGGTACAGAACTGGGCCACTAGCTCAGCTCTATAGTATTTACATGTCCCCCTCAGTATGTCCCCCCACAGTAGGACCCCCAGTACTGTATGTCCCCCTCAGCATGTCCCCAATGCTGTCTCTCCACTCATCCCCCCATCTCTTCCCCTCTCTCCATATATCCATCATCTCTCTCTCCTCGTCATACAACACACTTGGGAGTTGGACAGCGAAGAGATGTGATTTACCCATCATGCCTCTCTGTATTGCCCCACTTAACCCAGAGTGAGGGAGGCGTGACGGAGTAATTGGCTGGACTTAAAGACCCATCTCCAGTAAATCAGAGTACATGCCACTGTCCACACACACTCACTCACTCGGGTATAACCATGATGGCACAAAGGTTACAAGGCCGACGCAATAACTCTCCTGGTGGTTATACCGGAAAAGCATAATGGCAGCCAGACACACAACGAGACACACACACACGTATGCTTCTCCATACTGTAGATGTATGACTCATTGCTTAATTGCCCAATTCAACAGTTTACGTTAATAAATTAGCATGTGCGCACACGCACACACACAGTCCAGTATGGTAAAGTGAGGCCGCGGTCGTGGCCAGATTCAGTGGAGAGTAACAAGGCTTTT
>NC_140169.1:138975610-138991957 GCF_963971535.1 Notolepis coatsorum | reverse complement strand
ACCATATATGGACAATCATGCACGAGCATCGACGGTAAGAACAAATGGTATTTATCAACACAGTGTCCACTGTCCGTACGACCTGTGCACGCACGGTTGATAAATCCAGATTTTTCTGTGCGTAGAGACATTCTAAATTCTGTGCTTAAGAACGAAAATAGAACACTTTCTAAGCATTGTTGATAAACGAGGGCCCAGGTGTTTACGTCCGACTGTAGACGTGCGAGGTTATGAATTCACCCATACGGACGGCACAGAGTCTTGAAAATCAATGTGATCATCTTTTATCGCCGCTCGCCGTCTGAAGTGCGGCGTGCGGAGTGTCTTGTTTACTTGTCCGGACGACATGGGTGCTGCGCTCGTTCGGACTTCTATTTAGAAGAGCAGGAGAACAATCACAGGCTAGAAATGATCAATGCCCAACCATATCCGTCATGCAGACTCCCTCTCATTGTTTAAAAAAAAAAAACCTAAAAACCCACCTTTTTACCCTCGCCTTCAAGCCTTGAACTCCTTCCTCTCTCACCTTTTATATCATTTCTTCATTGAAATTTTTTTTCCTACTAAAACTGTATTGTTTATTTTGTATTGTTTATTTTGTATTGTTTATTTTGCTCTGTAAAGTGTCTTTGAGCATTAGGAAAAGCGCTATACAAAATTGATGTATTATTATTATTTATTATCAACACACCCGTGTCACGTTGAGGGACGGAGCTGTATAGTCTACGGTCTTACAAAGTATATATATGAGAATAAAAGTGAGCAAATAGTTATTTCCCCCCAAGAAGCCGCCCTTTATATTCATAACCTCACACATCTGGAGACCGTAACAGATTGTTATCTACTGTACGCTGCGCGGTGCCTATGAATTAATTCCCCACCAGGGACCGAATAACCTGTAGCGTTAAGTCCCATCGTTGTGGGCACAATGTGTACCATAGCCTACTAGCCAGGCTCCACTGACAGGCCAGAAGATGCTACTAGCCAGTAGGGATGGGTACCGAATTATGTACTTTTGAGGTACCGAACCGAAACACGTCGGTACTACCGAGTATCGATTCAAGTGAGATACCAAAAAAATAAATAAATAAATGTTTACCTTTTTTCTTTTCATGTCAACGTTCACATGCACAATATATGCTTACCTAGGATTTGACTTGATTCAACAACAAAGCAGTCGGAGCAATGGCAAGCCGAAAACTGTCGAAATTGTAGTTATTTGAAGTTTGGATTTTTTTCTTTTTTTACGACTGAGGTAGGTAAATTAAATTTTTTGAGACTAAAGTACAGAAAAAAGGTACCGTTGGGTACCGGTATCGATTCACAGGTACCGGTACCGTATCGGTTCAAATGTGAAAGGTACCCATCCCTACTAGCCAGGCTCCACTGACCTGCCAGAAGATGGATGCTACTAGCCAGGCTCCACTGATAAGCCAGAAGATGGATGCTACTAGCCAGGCTCCACTGATAAGCCAGAAGATGGATGCTACTAGCCAGGCTCCACTGATATGACAGAAGATGCTACTAGCCAGGCTCCACTGACATGGCAGCAGATGCTACTAGCCAGGCTCCACTGATATGACAGAAGACGCTACTAGCCAGGCTCCACTGATAAGCCAGAAGATGCTACTAGCCAGGCTCCACTGATAAGCCAGAAGATGCTACTAGCCAGGCTCCACTGATAAGCCAGAAGATGCTACTAGCCAGGCTCCACTGATATGACAGAAGATGCTACTAGCCAGGCTCCACTGACATGGCAGCAGATGCTACTAGCCAGGCTCCACTGATATGACAGAAGACGCTACTAGCCAGGCTCCATTGATATGACAGAAGACGCTACTAGCCAGGCTCCATTGATATGACAGAAGACGCTACTAGCCAGGCTCCACTGATATGACAGAAGACGCTACTAGCCAGGCTCCACTGATATGACAGAAGACGCTACTAGCCAGGCTCCATTGACATGTCAGAAGATGCTACTAGCCAGGCTCCATTGATATGCCACAAGATGCTACAGTGTTTGTATGTATCCTGGTTTAGTTTCAGCAGCACAGAGGACGCCAGTGTGTTTCAACAAGGAGTCTAGACTCACGTCTGTGTGTTTCAACAAGGAGTCTAGACTCACGTCTGTGTGTTTCAACAAGGAGTCTAGACTCACGTCTGTGTGTTTCAACAAGGAGTCTAGACTCACGTCTCTGTGTGTTTCAACAAGGAGTCTAGACTCACGTCTGTGTGTTTCAACAAGGAGTCTAGACTCACGTCTCTGTGTGTTTCAACAAGGAGTCTAGACTCACGTCTGTGTGTTTCAACAAGGAGTCTAGACTCACGTCTGTGTGTTTCAACAAGGAGTCTAGACTCACGTCTGTGTTTTAAAAGAGTCGGTCATTCGGGACGTTCACTATTGTCGGGCGAAGAAAACAACAACAATCAGCTTAAAAATTTATCAGTGATTTCAATGCCAGTTCATGATGAGAGACTCATCACATGGCCCAGCTGTGGTCTGTGTGTGTGTGTGTGTGTGTGTGTGTGTGTGTGTGTGTGTGTGTGTGTGTGTGTGTGTGTGTGTGTGTGTGTGTGTGTGTGTGTGTGTGTGTGTGTTTAAGACAGTGAGTAGGTAAATATGCCTGAGTGTGCAAGTGTGTACTTAACCGTGTAATAGTATGCATTGGCGTGTGTGGACTTATTCGACTGTGAAACAGCGTTTGTAGGTAGTCATGTGTGTGTGCGTTTACTGTATGTGTGTGTGTGTACACCTGTACGCAACCTGTGTGTCAGGACAGGGAGGGATGGAGGAGGGAGGGATGGAGGGGGGAGGGATGGAGGAGGGAGGGAGGGATGGAGGGGGGATAGAGGGATGGAGGGGGGATAGAGGGAGGTGTTCATGCGTGTCTACTCTACACCTGAGGCCCTGAGCACATGCTAATAAATCCAGTGAGCCCTGGTCTCAAGCCCAAGGACAGAGGGGTCAGCGTGTGGTTCCACCACGGCCAGGGCTGAGTAACCTGTCCTGGGGTAGCGCTGGGCCAGGGGTGGGGGTGGAGAATCATGGAGCATCGGGATCAAGGTGTTAAGGCACACACACACACACAATCACTCTGAGCCAGTGATTACACACACACACACACACACAGGAAGACTAGGCCTCCACATTATACCACTTTAAGGTTGTTTCTAAAGGGGGCACTGGATAGGGACACACACACACAGTCACACACACACACAGTTGGTGGAATGAGAATATGAGGACACTCTACAGGAGACAGGGTGCCCTTGAGCTCACTCTGAGCCAGTGATTACACACACATGCGCACGCACGCACACACACACACACAATCACTCTGAGCCAGTGATTACACACACACACACACACACACACACACACACACACACACACACACACACACATCCATGCATTGTAGGGACATTTCATAGACTTACATTCATTCTCTAACGCCTAACATTAATCATAACACACACAAACTCAGGAACACACTGAGGTATGCAATGCACATACACACACAACTGAAAAGAACACAAAGAGCCAGAGGGAACTTCTATACGCTTTAATATAAACTAACTAGACATGTCATACACAGCAACAGTCCATTAGCTACAGCTGACACGTCACAAACGAGTCCCGTCAAAAACACGCCTGTGACAAACCCGGTCACAGTCTGCATGTGCAAATAGTAAAAGAAAGTCACGTACGCCAATCTGTCAACAACTCCAGCTAACTTGAATAGGCATTACATTGTTTACCAATTTCATTACGATTACCATAGGAACGTAACATAGGAACGTAACATCGCAACGTAACATCGCAACGTAACATCGCAACGTAACATAGCAACGTAACATAGCGAGCATTCCATGTTTCAAAGGAATCGAAGCCAATCTGTCAACAACTCCAGCAAACTGAAACAGGCATTATTGTTTACCAATTTCTTTACGATTAACATAGCAACGTAACATAGCAATTTAAGATAGCAACGTAACATATCAACGTAACACAGCAACGCAACATAGCAACGCAACATAGAAACGTAACATAGCAACGTAACATAGCAATGCAACAAAGAAACGTAACATAGCGAGCATTCCATGTTTCAAATGAATCTAATTCAATAATAACGCACAGCACAACGTCCTGTAGCTCAGCGGGTAGAGCGTGGCACCAACACTGCCCGGGGGTTAGGCGTTCAATTCCCACTGGTACTGTAAAACACTTGATAAGAGCGTCCACTGGACGGCTGCATGTGCAATATAGCAAAGCCTTTTGCACACAAGACATGTAATATCACATTATGTAGACAAGCACCGCTATCCGTTCAATAACAGCCATTAAGGCTTCGATGTACGCTGGTGGCGGGTAATGGATAAGAGGTAAATGGATTTAGCCGCAGATGTACTGTATGCACACACGTGTGTTGGGGAGCGTGGAGAATAGGAGGGGGACATTCGCCCCCGATAACATGCCACCTCATTGGCCATTATTGCTTTTTGTTGGGAATGTGAAAATGGAGGCTTTTTATCAAACACAAATAAATGGGAATGCTTTGAAAACCGCTCCGGCTTTAAATGGGTTCCGTTAACATGGATGGACTGCACTGCGCTGCATTACTATACATCAACGTAATGACCGGACGCGCAAGCGCACACGTTCGCACAAACACAGAACGATGGAAGGGAAGAAGTGAAGAAAGAAATAGAAAAAAAGAGAGAGAGTAGAGAGACTAGAGTAAATGGGTAGAATACACGGTCAGTGTCGGAGGTTATGTGGAATACCGATCGTTTGGCACAGTGGTCACCTTGCTAACGTATTTCAACAGATAAGGTTTCAGCACTTTGGGGCTACAATCCATTTCTGGAGGCAATATACAGTAAAAACAGCACATGTAATTTTTCTCAGTCTTTGATTACGACTATTATAAACAGGTAAATTGAGAACCATTTCCAACGATGACCCGACCAAGAGGCCTCAGCAAGAGTGTGAAAACATAGTTGACTCAAAACAACATATATATACGATACATAAAGGAAACGACCAATTACAGCATAGGCAAATGAAATAAAACGAACATCAGTAAACACTATGTACAAGAGGAGGTGAGTCACCGGATATCCCTTGTGGAATTTCAACGGGAAAGAGAGAGAGAGGAGAGGGCTGGGCAGCAGCAGGTATAGCAGTCAACAACGACGCGTAGCAGATTTAGTTTGAACATATCGAGCGATGTGAAAGAGTTTAAGTGTGTCTCGTATAGTGTGTATTCCGATCGTTCGCTGCAGCGAAACGGAAGGAGTTACGGCCAAAAGACTTTCGGGATGTTATTGAGCGTAGTGAAATCGCTGGATCCTAATCGGTGATTGCTGTTCGGAGGGTCGGGAGGTAGCGAGGTCTCCCTCCCCCAGGATTGATTTATAAACTAGTTGCAGTGTTACAGCCACCCGGTGAGACTGGAGGGGGTCTGGTCAACTACTATAGTTTACAGAAGCTCATTGATCATCGTGAAGTCCCCCTTTAAGGAGCCCCTTTGATAGATCGCATCGCCGTGGTCATGCGGAGGATGGTCATTTTCACCAGATTGTATTTGGCCCGATTGTGTGTGTGTGTGTGTGCGTGCGTGCGTGCGTGGAGGAAGCCTTGTTTTGAAACGGGAAACCAAGCCTAGCGTTGACTTTACCCTCAAGGTAATTGATGTGAGTGTGTTAAATGAGAGAGATGAGTCTAGCCAGAGGCCGAGGTATTTATAGGCGCTGACAAACTCCCAACTCGGAGCCATTTTGCACTGGAGATCTTGGGGGGGTGGGTGCTGGTGATGAAGGAGCATCGGTCTTGTGGGGAGTCGAGGAGCAGGTGGAGGTTGTGGAAAGACTGCTGGATATTAGTGTTAAAGCTTTGCTGAAGAATGGACGCAGCAGAGGCCACAAACTGTTTCAGCCGATGCCGTCTGGCAAACGGTACCGCAGGCTCAAGACCCGGACCAGCAGACTCCCGGACAGTTTCCCCGCCCCCCCCCCCCGGGCAGTCATGCTCGTGAACAAATAACACAAACAGACGTCTACTGGCCTGTGAATGAGGAAAACCCAGTGCTATTCTATCCCTGTCTCTGCTACTGATTTGCACACAATACTGACTTGCAGACACTTTATGCTATTTTTTATTTTTTTTAATTCAAGTTGTATTGATTTATTGCTTGTTTTGTACCATGTTGTGTTGATACTGCTGTTAGGGGGAGGAGCCAAGAAACCTTTTTACTCCTCTATACTGTAACCAGGGTTCCCACAGACATTGCAAAATGAAATTGAAGGACTTAAGTACTTTCCTAAGCATTATTTTTCATTTTAAAAGGGCATACAATTCACTTTTAAATGCTGTTTTTATAGAAAAGATTATCGGATCCAATATTTATGGCTTGAAACCAATTTCCGACAATTAGTTACACTTTAAATAAAAAAAATAAACGATTTCTCGATTCAGAACAAAACTTTCGATGCGAACGGTTGATGTGAATTTCAAGGACTTTTTAAGCACCTTGTTAAAATGTTTATCCGTTTTCAAGAAATTCCACACTGTGAACCCTGTGTAACTGACGTGACTAATACACGGAATGGCATCATCAGCATACAGAGTTACCAGCTGCGTTGGCAACATCGTTAATATAGATAATTAAGTAGGATTGAGTATCTCTACATAGTCAATAAATCCTGGGCTGCAGGTCTCGCTGATCTTTAGGATCATCGCCCAATTTGTTTCGCCAAGCGGGAGATTTCTAGATTAACGATGCGCATGTGGCCGACTCGCTTGGTAGCCAGCGGGGTCATCAGTCCAGAGACCCTCCTCCTGTACGTCCCACAGTCCAGAGACCCTCCCCTCCTGTACGTCCCACAGTCCAGAGACCCTCCCCTCCTGTACGTCCCACAGTCCAGAGACCCTCCCCTCCTGTACGTCCCACAGTCCAGAGACCCTCCCCTCCTGTACGTCCCACAGTCCAGAGACCCTCCCCTCCTCCTGTACGTCCCACAGTCCAGAGACCCTCCCCTCCTGTACGTCCCACAGTCCAGAGACCCTCCTCCTGTACGTCCCACAGCCCAGAGACCCTCCTCCTGTACGTCCCACAGCCCAGAGACCCTCCCCTCCTGTACGTCCCACAGCCCAGAGACCCTCCCCTCCTGTACGTCCCACAGCCCAGAGACCCTCCTCCTGTACGTCCCACAGCCCAGAGACCCTCCCCTCCTGTACGTCCCACAGTCCAGAGACCCTCCCCTCCTGTACGTCCCACAGTCCAGAGACCCTCCCCTCCTGTACGTCCCACAGTCCAGAGACCCTCCTCCTGTACGTCCCACAGTCCAGAGACCCTCCCCTCCTGTACGTCCCACAGCCCAGAGACCCTCCTCCTGTACGTCCCACAGCCCAGAGACCCTCCTCCTGTACGTCTCACAGCCCAGAGACCCTCCCCTCCTGTACGTCCCACAGCCCAGAGACCCTCCTCCTGTATGTCCCACAGTCCAGAGACCCTCCTCCTGTACGTCCCACAGTCCAGAGACCCTCCCCTCCTGTACGTCCCACAGTCCAGAGACCCTCCCCTCCTGTACGTCCCACAGTCCAGAGACCCTCCTCCTGTACGTCCCACAGTCCAGAGACCCTCCTCCTGTACGTCCCACAGTCCAGAGACCCTCCCCTCCTGTACGTCCCACAGTCCAGAGACCCTCCTCCTGTACGTCCCACAGTCCAGAGACCCTCCCCTCCTCCTGTACGTCCCACAGTCCAGAGACCCTCCCCTCCTGTACGTCCCACAGTCCAGAGACCCTCCTCCTGTACGTCCCACAGTCCAGACCCGAGAGGCCGAGCCCAGAGGACATCCATCATCAACAACAGCAACCCACACTGTTACGGTCTGGCGGCTGGTGAGTGCGCCTCCAGGGAGACGGGACGAGCCCAGAATCACTGGGGGGGGGGGGGGGGGGGGGGGGGAGGAGGGAGGCCAAACGACACCAGGATGACTGATGCTACCCAGGGGAGGGTAATCGAGTGTGGAATGACGGATGCCTCCCCACTGGGTGTCGGAGACAAGACCGGTATAGCGCGAGGCTCAACAGGAGGGGCCAAACAACCAATCGAACCCAAGGGAGAGTAGTGGAGCGCAGATAATGTTTCGGTCCACGAGAGGAGAGGAGTCAGCGCGCGGCCGGATGCGAGACACTGAGCATGTCGTGCAAAGAGTGATTAAAGACACCAGGTTAACTCCCAGGCATACTAAACGATCTCAGACACAGACAGTTTGCCCAAACAAACACCAGCAACAACAACTTGGAGAATACATGAGAAAAGAGGGTTGGGGGAGGGGGGGTTCACTCATCTGTATCAGTTACTTTCTCTCTCTCCCTCCCTCTTTTTAGCTTCTGCCCTCTCTCTTTCTCACACTATCACATCTGTGCTCACGGAAACTAAAGGGAGAAGCGAGCACAGAAAAAAGCATGAGAGAGAGAGAGAGAGAGAGAGAGACATACTTAGCACTTCCCAAGGGTCAGAGAGACAATGCGCTTTAAAGCAAAACCGAGACAGATACAGTAAGAGACAGGAAAATCAATCACAGAAATAAAAGATGAAATGTGAGAGAGAAGCAGAGAGAGAGGGGCTGAGAGAGAGGGGCTGAGAGGAGAGAGAGAGAGATAGGCAGAAGAAAAAAGGAGAGAAGCAGAGAACTAGAGAGAAATATAGAGAGAGAGAGAGAGAGAGAGAGAGAGAGAGAGAGAGAGAGAGAGAGAGAGAGAGAGAGAGAGAGAGAGAGAGAGAGAGAGAGAGAGAGAGAGGCAAAAGGAGAGAAGCAGAGAGAGAGAGAGAGAGAGAGAGAGAGAGAGAGAGAGAGAGAGAGGCAGAGAGACAAAAGGAGAGAAGCAGAGAGAGAGAGAGAGAGAGAGAGAGAGAGAGAGAGAGAGAGAGAGAGAGAGATTGAGATACAGTGGCAGATTTAGAATAGGAGACAAGGATTAAATCAAACTGTCACATGCATCAGAAATTGGTCTCCTGTGCATAGAAACACACACACACACATACAAACACACACACACACACACACACACACACATCTGTGATTGAAGCTGGCCAGCTCTAATCCTCTGAGGCTGTGAGCACACAGTGCTTTTGGTCCAGAACAGCTGGTCCCCTCTGCCCTGTGTGTGTGTGTGTGTGTTTGTGTGTGTGTGCGTGTGCGTGTGTGTGTGTGTGTGTGTGTGTAAAAGGGGAAAACGGGCCAGACAGTAGAAACCAGGGCAACAGCAGTACACCACCATCACCCTCGGTGCTGAAGATGATCATGTTGATGTGACAGAACAATAGACCCATAACAGGCTCGGCACATTACCAGTAAGTATATATCAATATTACCATCAATTCAGGAAGACTATTCTCTCTCTCTCTCTCTCTCTCTCCTCTGCTGCATACACACCTGTTCGCCTGCTGCTCCGCAATTCACACCCCAAACACACAACGACACACACACACACACACACAACGACACACACATACAACGACACACACACACACACACACACAACGACACACACACACAGCAGAGGGGACGAGCTGTTCTGGACTGAAAGCACTGTGTGCATAAAGAGTGTCACAGGGTAGGGCGGCTAGGTGGTGTAGTGGTCTAAGGCACTCGCCACCAGTGTGGAGACGCTAGGATTCGCGTGTTCGAATCCAGCTCTCCACATTGTTTTTCAGTTTGGCTGGTCGTCCGCAGTAATACACATTGGCCGTATTACGGGGAGGGAAAACTGAAGGGTGGGGATCGAACGTTGTGAACAAGCGACTCCTACAAGTCGGTTGGTGCGCCTGCGCAGTAGAATCAGGAAGTGTCGGGGGCAGCGTGAGCCTCCCACGCGTTACTCCTCGACACTGAGAGATCGAGCTGCGCAGGTGAAAAGATGCGACTGCTGTTACCTCAAGTACCGGAGGGGACTTGTGCTATGTATGACTTAGTCCACATTGCAGCCGGCTTGTGGGAGGCAAGAAACAGCGTTCGTGACAGGGGAGGGTTGAATTGGATGATACGAAATTGGGATGGGAGAAAATATAGAAAAATGGGAGAAAAAGTGGATCAAAAAAAAAAAGAGTGTCACAGGGTGGTCCATGACTTACTGTGCATAAAGAGTGTCACAGGGTGGTGGTTCATGACTTACTGTGCATAAAGAGTGTCACAGGGTGGTCCATGACTTACTGTGCATAAAGAGTGTCACAGGGTGGTGGTTCATGACTTACTGTGCATAAAGAGTGTCACAGGGTGGTGCATGACTTACTGTGCATAAAGAGTGTCACAGGGTGGTTCATGAGTTACTGTGCATAAAGAGTGTCACACAGTGGTTCATGACTTACTGTGCATAAAGAGTGTCACAGAGTGGTCCATGACTTACTGTGCATAAAGAGTGTCACACAGTGGTTCATGACTTACTGTGCATAAAGAGTGTCACAGGGTGGTGCATGACTTACTGTGCATAAAGAGTGTCACAGGGTGGTGGTTCATGACTTACTGTGCATAAAGAGTGTCACAGGGTGGTTCATGAGTTACTGTGCATAAAGAGTGTCACACAGTGGTTCATGACTTACTGTGCATAAAGAGTGTCACAGGGTGGTGCATGACTTACTGTGCATAAAGAGTGTCACAGAGTGGTCCATGACTTACTGTGCATAAAGAGTGTCACAGAGTGGTCCATGACTTACTGTGCATAAAGAGTGTCACACAGTGGTTCATGACTTACTGTGCATAAAGAGTGTCACAGGGTGGTGCATGACTTACTGTGCATAAAGAGTGTCACAGAGTGGTTCATGACTTACTGTGCATAAAGAGTGTCACAGAGTGGTTCATGACTTACTGTGCATAAAGAGTGTCACAGGGTGGTGCATGACTTACTGTGCATAAAGAGTGTCACAGAGTGGTTCATGACTTACTGTGCATAAAGAGTGTCACAGGGTGGTGCATGACTTACTGTGCATAAAGAGTGTCACAGAGTGGTTCATGACTTACTGTGCATAAAGAGTGTCACAGGGTGGTGCATGACTTACTGTGCATAAAGAGTGTCACAGAGTGGTTCATGACTTACTGTGCATAAAGAGTGTCACAGAGTGGTTCATGACTTACTGTGCATAAAGAGTGTCACAGGGTGGTGCATGACTTACTGTGCATAAAGAGTGTCACAGAGTGGTCCATGACTTACTGTGCATAAAGAGTGTCACAGGGTGGTGCATGACTTACTGTGCATAAAGAGTGTCACAGAGTGGTTCATGACTTACTGTGCATAAAGAGTGTCACAGAGTGGTTCATGACTTACTGTGCATAAAGAGTGTCACAGGGTGGTGCATGACTTACTGTGCATAAAGAGTGTCACAGAGTGGTGCATGACTTACTGTGCATAAAGAGTGTCACAGGGTGGTTCATGACTTACTGTGCATAAAGAGTGTCACAGAGTGGTTCATGACTTACTGTGCATAAAGAGTGTCACAGGGTGGTTCATGACTTACTGTGCATAAAGAGTGTCACAGGGTGGTTCATGACTTACTGTGCATAAAGAGTGTCACACAGTGGTTCATGACTTACTGTGCATAAAGAGTGTCACACAGAGTGGTTCATGACTTACTGTGCATAAAGAGTGTCACAGGGTGGTTCATGACTTACTGTGCATAAAGAGTGTCACAGAGTGGTTCATGACTTACTGTGCATAAAGAGTGTCACAGTGTGGTCCATGACTTACTGTGCATAAAGAGTGTCACACAGTGGTTCATGACTTACTGTGCATAAAGAGTGTCACAGTGTGGTCCATGACTTACTGTGCATAAAGAGTGTCACAGTGTGGTCCATGACTTACTGTGCATAAAGAGTGTCACACAGTGGTTCATGACTTACTGTGCATAAAGAGTGTCACAGGGTGGTGCATGACTTACTGTGCATAAAGAGTGTCACAGGGTGGTGGTTCATGACTTACTGTGCATAAAGAGTGTCACACAGTGGTTCATGACTTACTGTGCATAAAGAGTGTCACAGTGTGGTCCATGACTTACTGTGCATAAAGAGTGTCACACAGTGGTTCATGACTTACTGTGCATAAAGAGTGTCACAGTGGTGGTTCATGACTTACTGTGCATAAAGAGTGTCACACAGTGGTCCATGACTTACTGTGCATAAAGAGTGTCACACAGTGGTTCATGACTTACTGTGCATAAAGAGTGTCACAGGGTGGTTCATGACTTACTGTGCATAAAGTGTGTCACACAGTGGTGCATGACTTACTGTGCATAAAGAGTGTCACAGGGTGGTTCATGACTTACTGTGCATAAAGAGTGTCACAGGGTGGTTCATGACTTACTGTGCATAAAGAGTGTCACAGGGTGGTTCATGACTTACTGTGCATAGAGTGTCACAGAGTGGTCCATGACTTACTGTGCATAAAGAGTGTCACAGAGTGGTCCATGACTTACTGTGCATAAAGAGTGTCACAGAGTGGTTCATGACTTACTGTGCATAAAGAGTGTCACAGAGTGGTCCATGACTTACTGTGCATAAAGAGTGTCACACAGTGGTTCATGACTTACTGTGCATAAAGAGTGTCACAGGGTGGTGCATGACTTACTGTGCATAAAGAGTGTCACAGGGTGGTGGTTCATGACTTACTGTGCATAAAGAGTGTCACAGGGTGGTGCATGACTTACTGTGCATAAAGAGTGTCACAGAGTGGTTCATGACTTACTGTGCATAAAGAGTGTCACAGAGTGGTTCATGACTTACTGTGCATAAAGAGTGTCACAGGGTGGTGCATGACTTACTGTGCATAAAGAGTGTCACAGAGTGGTGCATGACTTACTGTGCATAAAGAGTGTCACAGGGTGGTTCATGACTTACTGTGCATAAAGAGTGTCACAGAGTGGTTCATGACTTACTGTGCATAAAGAGTGTCACAGGGTGGTTCATGACTTACTGTGCATAAAGAGTGTCACAGGGTGGTTCATGACTTACTGTGCATAAAGAGTGTCACACAGTGGTTCATGACTTACTGTGCATAAAGAGTGTCACACAGAGTGGTTCATGACTTACTGTGCATAAAGAGTGTCACAGGGTGGTTCATGACTTACTGTGCATAAAGAGTGTCACAGAGTGGTTCATGACTTACTGTGCATAAAGAGTGTCACAGTGTGGTCCATGACTTACTGTGCATAAAGAGTGTCACACAGTGGTTCATGACTTACTGTGCATAAAGAGTGTCACAGTGTGGTCCATGACTTACTGTGCATAAAGAGTGTCACAGTGTGGTCCATGACTTACTGTGCATAAAGAGTGTCACACAGTGGTTCATGACTTACTGTGCATAAAGAGTGTCACAGGGTGGTGCATGACTTACTGTGCATAAAGAGTGTCACAGGGTGGTGGTTCATGACTTACTGTGCATAAAGAGTGTCACACAGTGGTTCATGACTTACTGTGCATAAAGAGTGTCACAGTGTGGTCCATGACTTACTGTGCATAAAGAGTGTCACACAGTGGTTCATGACTTACTGTGCATAAAGAGTGTCACAGTGGTGGTTCATGACTTACTGTGCATAAAGAGTGTCACACAGTGGTCCATGACTTACTGTGCATAAAGAGTGTCACACAGTGGTTCATGACTTACTGTGCATAAAGAGTGTCACAGGGTGGTTCATGACTTACTGTGCATAAAGTGTGTCACACAGTGGTGCATGACTTACTGTGCATAAAGAGTGTCACAGGGTGGTTCATGACTTACTGTGCATAAAGAGTGTCACAGGGTGGTTCATGACTTACTGTGCATAAAGAGTGTCACAGGGTGGTTCATGACTTACTGTGCATAGAGTGTCACAGAGTGGTCCATGACTTACTGTGCATAAAGAGTGTCACAGAGTGGTCCATGACTTACTGTGCATAAAGAGTGTCACAGAGTGGTTCATGACTTACTGTGCATAAAGAGTGTCACAGGGTGGTTCATGACTTACTGTGCATAAAGAGTGTCACAGGGTGGTTCATGACTTACTGTGCATAAAGAGTGCCACAGGGTGGTTCATGACTTACTGTGCATAAAGAGTGTCACAGGGTGGTTCATGACTTACTGTGCATAAAGAGTGTCACAGGGTGGTGCATGACTTACTGTGCATAAAGAGTGTCACAGAGTGGTCCATGACTTACTGTGCATAAAGAGTGTCACAGGGTGGTTCATGAGTTACTGTGCATAAAGAGTGTCACAGTGTGGTTCATGACTTACTGTGCATAAAGAGTGTCACAGGGTGGTGCATGACTTACTGTGCATAAAGAGTGTCACACAGTGGTTCATGACTTACTGTGCATAAAGAGTGTCACAGAGTGGTGCATGACTTACTGTGCATAAAGAGTGTCACAGTGGTTCATAAGTTACTGTGCATAAAGAGTGTCACAGAGTGGTCCATGACTTACTGTGCATAAAGAGTGTCACAGAGTGGTTCATGACTTACTGTGCATAAAGAGTGTCACAGTGGTTCATAAGTTACTGTGCATAAAGAGTGTCACAGGGTGGTGCATGACTTACTGTGCATAAAGAGTGTCACAGTGGTTCATGACTTACTGTGCATAAAGAGTGTCACAGAGTGGTCCATGACTTACTGTGCATAAAGAGTGTCACAGGGTGGTTCATGACTTACTGTGCATAAAGAGTGTCACAGGGTGGTTCATGACTTACTGTGCATAAAGAGTGTCACAGTGTGGTGGTGCATGACTTACTGTGCATAAAGAGTGTCACACAGTGGTCCATGACTTACTGTGCATAAAGAGTGTCACACAGTGGTCCATGACTTACTGTGCATAAAGAGTGTCACAGAGTGGTTCATGACTTACTGTGCATAAAGAGTGTCACAGAGTGGTGGTGCATGACTTACTGTGCATAAAGAGTGTCACAGAGTGGTGGTCCATGACTTACTGTGCATAAAGAGTGTCACAGAGTGGTTCATGACTTACTGTGCATAAAGAGTGTCACAGTGGTGGTTCATGACTTACTGTGCATAAAGAGTGTCACAGGGTGGTCCATGACTTACTGTGCATAAAGAGTGTCACAGAGTGGTGGTGCATGACTTACTGTGCATAAGAGTGTCACAGAGTGGTCCATGACTTACTGTGCATAAAGAGTGTCACACAGTGGTTCATGACTTACTGTGCATAAAGAGTGTCACAGGGTGGTTCATGACTTACTGTGCATAAAGAGTGTCACAGGTGGTCCATGACTTACTGTGCATAAAGAGTGTCACAGAGTGGTCCATGACTTACTGTGCATAAAGAGTGTCACAGGGTGGTTCATGACTTACTGTGCATAAAGAGTGTCACAGGGTGGTTCATGACTTACTGTGCATAAAGAGTGTCACAGAGTGGTCCATGACTTACTGTGCATAAAGAGTGTCACAGGGTGGTTCATGACTTACTGTGCATAAAGAGTGTCACAGGGTGGTCCATGACTTACTGTGCATAAAGAGTGTCACAGAGTGGTCCATGACTTACTGTGCATAAAGAGTGTCACAGGGTGGTTCATGACTTACTGTGCATAAAGAGTGTCACAGGGTGGTTCATGACTTACTGTGCATAAAGAGTGTCACAGAGTGTTCATGACTTACTGTGCATAAAGAGTGTCACAGGGTGGTTCATGACTTACTGTGCATAAAGAGTGTCACAGAGTGGTGGTGCATGACTTACTGTGCATAAAGAGTGTCACAGGGTGGTTCATGACTTACTGTGCATAAAGAGTGTCACAGGGTGGGTCATGACTTACTGTGCATAAAGAGTGTCACAGGGTGGGTCATGACTTACTGTGCATAAAGAGTGTCACAGGGTGGGTCATGACTTACTGTGCATAAAGAGTGTCACAGGGTGGGCCATGACTTACTGTGCATAAAGAGTGTCACAGGGTGGTCATGACTTACTGTGCATAAAGAGTGTCACAGGGTGGGTCATGACTTACTGTGCATAAAGAGTGTCACAGAGTGGTTCATGACTTACTGTGCATAAAGAGTGTCACAGGGTGGTTCATGACTTACTGTGCATAAAGAGTGTCACAGGGTGGTTCATGACTTACTGTGCATAAAGAGTGTCACAGGGTGGGTCATGACTTACTGTGCATAAAGAGTGTCACAGGGTGGTTCATGACTTACTGTGCATAAAGAGTGTCACAGGGTGGTTCATGACTTACTGTGCATAAAGAGTGTCACAGGGTGTTCATGACTTACTGTGCATAAAGAGTGTCACAAGTCCCCATCAGCAGGGAATATGGATCGCCATGACATGACATAGAGGAGGAACAATACGCTGCAGGATATGACTCAAG
>NC_140169.1:138930610-138970610 GCF_963971535.1 Notolepis coatsorum | reverse complement strand
GTATTGCTGGACATTCCTGCCCAGCCTGTCATCTCACCGTATAAAGTGGAGGACGATTCAACAGCAAGGCAAGAGAGGAAGATGGAATGCACACAAGAGGGATGCAAACAAACACACATACATACACACACGCGCACACACACACACGCATGAGCATTCGCACAATGTCTTTAAACCAATAAAGCTTTTATATTCTCACTCCTCACTTGCACCACCTCTCACAGCAGTCATTACTTACTCATGGGCGTGCGTGCTCTCACGACACACACACACACACACACACATCCATTAGCGAGGCAGGGAGGTGGATCTTAAGAAGAAGCTGGTTGAAGAGCTTTGTGTGGACTGAGGTTTAATTAACTGTAGGGCTGGGTTTAAAAAAAAAACATCTATTACATATCCCTAACGGTATCGACGGTGGAATCGAATCAGAAAATCGATCAGTTGGGAGATCAGTGGCGACGCCCGCCTCGGTCCTGCTGGGCTGCGGCGTGCGTTCCCCCCCCCCCCCCCTCGCTCCACGCGGCATCGATCGTGTCTCCGGAGGGGGTTTCCACGGGACGGGAAGCAGCTAGTGTCAGTAATGCAACACGTACTGTGATAAGCTGCCAGGAAGACGGCGTGGAGCGAGTCAATAACGTCTCAGGAGAAACAGGCGGCGCGCCTGCGGTGGAAGTGATGTGTTCCTCCCCAACGGCGTGACCCCTGATGACCTCTCGGCTGCATGATGCCATTAGTGCTACATCTGTGATCATAAGAGAGAAGGAGCCCGTGTGTGTGTGTGTGTGTGTGTGTGTGTGTGTGTGTGTGTGTGTGTGTGTGTGTATGTGTATTATGTGCACAAGTGTGTGTGTGTGTGTGTGTGAGAGACAGAGAGAGCGAGTGTGTGTGTGTATGTGTACAAGTGTGTGTGTGTGTGTGTGTGTGTATGTGTGTGTGTGTGTGTGTGTGTGTGTATTATGTGCACCAGTGTGTGTGTGTGTGTGTGTGAGAGAGACAGAGAGAGCGAGTGTGTCTGTGTGTGTGTATGTGTACAAGTGTGTGTGTGTGTGTGTGTGTGTGTGTATATATATGCGCATGAGTGTGTGTGTGTGAGAGAGAGAGAGAGAGAGAGAGAGAGAGAGAGAGAGAGAGAGAGAGAGAGAGAGAGAGAGAGTGTGTCTGTGTTAAGGCTGAGCCCGAACGTTCAAACGTTCGTTCGGATTTTAATTAATGGGTTCGAACCTTCGCCAAAAAAATTTAAAAAAAAAGAGGCGGGCGTCACCACTCGGCTCAATTATTCATAGCAGCTGTAACGGCAAGAAGTGGGAAGAAGTCACCCGTGTGGAAAAAAACACTTTAAATTAGCGGAGGATAAAGGAAAGGCTGTGTGTCAAATGTGCGGCAAGCACTTGGCATTCCACGGTGGCACATCAAATCTGGCTGCTCGTTTAAAAAATTTAAGTATTGGGCGCTAATTAGAAGTATCGCCATTCCCCATGTGCAGGCTGCTGCGCGGTGCCCTGTTGGCCTGGCCTCAAATAAATGTAATAAGAACAAAATGATATAGGCTAATAATAATAATAAGAACAAATTCATTATTTTAGGTACATAAACTGGATCTGGACGGCTGGGCCCACCTCCTCAACCACGCAGACACTACTGCAATTTGATAATAAACCAATGAGCGAGAAGAGAAAGGAGGAGTTATTGGACTCCATTGTGGACTTCATTGCTTTGGACATCATCAGACAGTCAGTACTGGATCTAACTACCGATAAATGGATTTTATGGATTGGATACACATTTATGGAAAGTTCAAGCCCGCCAGACCAGAAAGCTTCATGCAACGGCTATTCCAATTCATACAGCGATGTTCTACCGGGCCGGCGGCAGAAAGTGAGTCTGCGTTATATGATATTATGTCTGACTGCTGCTGTCGGACCGCGATACGGGTCATCTATTCACTTTATTTTCTTCTGACTGCTTCGTTTACATGTTTACATGAACAGCCACCACTGTAAATAAAAAGATATTCACCGATAGACTATGCAATGCCGCCCCCCCATAGGATCTATAATGATAAAATGAATTAATAAAAAAAACGAACGTTCGAACGTCCGTTCGGAAAAACCCTGGCGAACTCCGAACCCTAAAAACAGGGTTCGGGGACACAGCCTTAGTCTGTGTGCGTGTATATGTGCACAAGTGTGTTACGTGTGAGAGAAAGAGAGAGAGACAGACAGAGACCGAAAGAGTGTGTGTGTGTGTGTGTGTGTGTGTGTGTGTGTGTGTGTGTGTGTGTGTGTGTGTGTGTGTGTGTGTGTGTGTGTGTGTGTGTATATATATATGTGCATGAGTGTGTTTGTGTGAGAGAGAGAGACAGAGAGAGTGTGTGTGTGTGTGTGTGTGTAATTGTATATGTGCACAAGTGTGTTACGTGTGAGAGAGAGAGAGAGAGACAGACAGAGACCGAAAGAGTGTGTGTGTGTGTGTGTGTGTGTGTGTGTGTATGTGTGTGTGTGTGTGTGTGTGTGTGTGTGTGTGTGTGTGTGTGTGTGTGTGTGTGTGTGTATATATATATATGTGCATGAGTGTGTTTGTGTGAGAGAGAGAGACAGAGAGAGTGTGTGTGTGTGTGTAATTGTATATGTGCACAAGTGTGTTTGTGAGAGAGAGAGAGAGAGAGAGACAGAGAGAGAGAGAGAGAGAGTGTGTGTGTGTGTGTGTGTGTGTGTGTGTGTGTGTATATGTGCACAAGTGTGTTTGTGAGAGAGAGAGAGAGACAGAGAGAGTGTGTGTGTGTGTGTGTGTGTAATTGTATATGTGCACAAGTGTGTTTGTGAGAGAGAGAGAGAGAGAGAGAGACAGAGAGAGAGTGTGTGCATGCGTGTGTATCATGTGCCCGTGCCCTCTGCCCTCTCCCCATGTGCTGCTCTGTGCGTGGTGTCCTGGTGTGACAGTGTTAGCAGGCGGCATGCTGGGTCACGCCAGTCCACTGTGGAGCAACACAGAGGGGGAACCAGGCGTACAGCTGGAACACAGCATCACAACGTACTGCAGGTGTGTGATCAGACTCTTAAACCACTCCGCCTCCAGATGCTTCCAACGGAGTCATGTGACTTGAGGTATAATAACAGTTTGATTCAGTTTGAATAAAGGTCTGTGTGTGTATGTGTGTGCGTGAAAAGATTCACAATTAAATCAATGCTCTAGTCTAAACCAGCCTATACAACAACACATAATTATTTTGATTAAATAAATACACTAAGTGAACTGGCGGTCGCGTTAATAACGAAATCAACCTCTAAATATACGTTTCAAGTCTCCTATTCAACTACACTCACTGTACCGTGGGCTCGATTCAGTTAAATAAAATTTTAAATAAATTAAACAGATGGGTGGGTGGTCGGATGAATCATTCATTAATTCAACCTCCAAATCCCTCATCTGATTCACGAGACAAAATGATAAAAGTCTATTATGGCGCTCGACAGCTTGACGAATGTGCGTCGTCGTTGAATCCTTTGTACAGTATTCGAGAGAAAGAGAGAGACTACTGCCTGCAGTCAAAACAAAGAGAGAGAGAGAGAGAGAGAGACTACTGCCTGCAGTCAAAACAAAGAGAAAGAGAGAGAGAGACTACTGCCTGCAGTCAAAACAAAGGGGGAGAGTGGGAGAAGCATCTGGGTATTGAACAGTGACAGGAAAGTCGATACAAGTTACAAAGGGGTTTGGCGGGCGACTGATCTTCCTTCCTCTCTCTCTCTTGTTTTCACATTCCCTCCGTTTCATTAATCTGGCTTCTCTTCGGCTGACCGCCATCCATCAGTCTCCACTCCAAACCATACAACACAGGGGGAGGGGGGGGGGAGAGAGAGAGAGACAGAGATAGACAGAGAGAGAGAGAGAGAGATAAAGGGAGAGAGAGAGAGATAAATAGGGAAAGGGAGGGAGAGAGAATGAGAATGAGAAAGAGGGTGGGGGAGATAGATAGATAGATAGATAGATAGATAGATAGATAGATAGATAGATAGATAGATAGATAGATAGATAGATAGATAGATAGATAGATAGATAGATAGATAGATAGATAGATAGACCTTGAGAGGACCAGCCACCCAGTTGCATCATCTAAAAGGTCTAAATGCATTTATATAACAATTATATCCAAAGCACTTTACTACTTAGTTATGACTCACATTCACCCGTTCACATATCGCCAGCGGAGGCAGCCATGAAAGGCCCCGACCTGCTCATCGAGTTAACAGTTAAGGGTTAAGTGTGTCTCGCTCCGGAATTGAACCGGGTACCTTCCAGACGAGAAATCTTCCTCCTGAGCCACTGCCGGGAAGAAATACAGTATGTGTGTGTGTGTGTGTGTGTGTGTGTGTGTGTGTGTGTGTGTGTGTGTGTGTGTGTGTGTGTGTGTGTGTGTGTGTGCTTGTGTGTGTGTGTGTGCGTGTGCTTGTGTGTGTGTGTGTGTGGACAGATATAATTCAAACAAGACGGGCACAAGATTGCGACGGTCAGGTTCTGAAAATGCATTTCAGAGTCAATGGGTTGTGGCTTGTAATTTAGTTTTTAAACGAAAGGTTCCATAAAAGGATAAATGACAAGTAGAGGCACAAATGTGCACACACACACTCGCGCACACACACACACGGTACCACACACATTCAGAATGATCTATGAATGACAGCCCAGGCGCACGAAGGAGCACAGTGTCACACACACACACACGGAGAAAGAGCCTTCACACATCTTTAGCCAGGATGCACATGAGAGCACACACATCCAAGCCCATGTCCTTTAGCTGAAAGATGCTTTAATGAAGGATGACAGCAAGATAATAGGATAGCACCTGCCTTCCTCACACACACACACACACACACACACACACACACACACACACACACACACACACACACACACAGTATCAAGTTCACTGGCCTACCTCCAACTGTCCTCTCAGCTCCTTGACGTGGGCGGAGTCTTGGGATAGCTCCTCCCTCTGCGAGGCATCGGCCAGCACGTTGACGGTGGTCTCCGCCTCCGGGAGCCATTTGAGGAAGCCCTCCAGCTCCCTGAGGGAGGTCTGCAGACCCTTCAGCTCGCAGTCCAATTGGGCCTGCCGGTCGCTCGCCCTGTCAATCAACGCCGTCGGGGGCCAATCAATGCACAGTGCACACGTATGGAGGACGGGACAATCGGGACATGATGAATGAATACAGTTTGTCTGTGTGTCAATCAAGGAGTATAGATGGGTCATTATTGACCCCACCCCGTGTCGGCTCTCGAAAGAGTGATGGTATCGAATGGTGTACGTGTGTACGTGCGTGTGTGTGTGTGTGTGTGTGTACGTGTGTGTGTGTACGTGTGTGTGTGTGTGTGTGTGTGTGTGTGTGCATGTGCGTGTGTGTGTGCGTGCGTACCTGTTGTTGATGCTGTTCCAGGCGGCGTTGTGATTGTCCGTCACCTCCTTGATCCTCCGGGTGTCGTCCGCAGAATACTCCCTAAGAAGCTGATTGGACAGCTCGTTAAAGGTCGCCACGGTGACCTGACCTCGGCCCAGGTCGTGAAGGAACGTCTGGAGACGACGACAAACAAACAAACAAACGTGCACTCAATTAAACCTCAGTCTGCATGAGGACAAGACAACGCATGGTTTAACCCATTCACTGCCACACGACAGCCGGTTATAACCCTTTCACTGTGACGATACAGAAGGTTAGCCCTTTACTATCACACAACCGACGACGGCGATGCTCCATCATTAGCATCATTAGCTCCGCGGATGCGGAGCCATCGCCGTCGTTTGTGTGATAGTAAAGGGTTAACCTTCTTGTGTCGTGTGGCAGTGAAAGGGTTAATGAACCGCTAAAACAACCACGTAAACAAAATGTCACTTTAAAAAATAGAAAGTCGCTTTAAAGGAAGGAGGTACTAATAGTATAGTTCAGATATACATTAAGAGTTAAAATTGTAAATTGTATAGTACTAGTGTACATAGGAACCAGTTTCTCAGGAACTTAGCATGTCTTTTTTTACCATGCATATCTTGTGTCTTACCTATTTAATTTTTTCTACGTTTATTTTTTTCTATGCCTATTTTTATTATTGTGTTTTGCACAATCAATGCGGGCATGACCACCCGCATTTCACTGTATGCCCTGGTATGTATGTGACAAATAAACCTCTTGATTACCGATGGTTGTCTTCAGTCCTTTGCCCTGTGTGACAATACTGTGTGACAGTCCACGTTAGTCTATGAGTAGCCTGATCATTACAGGCCCCTCAGGTTCATCTTCTATTAACTAAAGGTTTATCCGCGCCGGCTTGATAATAACTCCTTATTACATTACAGAGCTTGTGACAAGTGAACCCAGGGGGTAAATAAGTTGTGCCCGCCGTTCATTGTGTTAGACACAGTTGCCCTCTAGTGGTCGGTCGCGGTAAGACCCAGCCGTGGGGGCCAGTCATGATTAAAGCAGAATGAGTTATTCTGAAACTAACTGCCAAGTCATCATCAACAATTACCATGATGGATGACGAGGACGCAGGTCTATTAGGGTCCTGCAGGCGTAATGTATTATGGACAAAAGATTAATGTGCTCAGGGTCCATCTTATGCGGCCGTTACGAGGGGTTATCGGGGTGAAGTTATTTCTTCTCGATTAGAGGAGTGGGCAGTTCACTCCCCTTGAGGAGGAGCTCGTCTGTTGTTCGGGCCGGCCTCCCAAATTGTCCTTTCTGAACTTGAATCGACCCCGAAGGCTAATAGCTTTTTTTTTTTTTTGTAAGCCAGAGTTCTTAACTTAAAGCCCCACAATTCCGCTGAATGATATTTTTCTAAAGCATTTTTTAACCCAGACCAGAATTGAATCGAAGCAATTAAGCGAGAACCTTGGCCTGGTCTGGCCTCGATATCTCACGGGACAAATCGTGGGTCCTGGCAGAGTCGGGGGCGGAAATATTAAACTCTACAGAGTCGATGACTTCTCAACTTCATTTCACGATACACTCGTCTGTCACTCGCTTGTCGTGCCGCCTCTGTGCGGAGTATGCGAGGTCCTGTCTAATCATTCTGATCATAGACGGCCCATGGAGAGGTGTTGGGGCCTCGGCGTCTCGCTCAAGGACACGTAGGTAGAGATAGTGGGCACCGTAGACGTAATACCAGCCACCCCTTCACTTGCTCGCAAAATGGAATACACGCTCCCGTCGGTACTCGGGGATCGAACCGGCGACCTTTCGGTTACTAGTCTGACTCTACCTCTGGGGCGCATGGAGTGTTTCTGATTCCACACAGATGGATACGGATGCGGTTGGTTGGTGTTTCTCCTGACCTTGTTGTCGGTGAGCTGCTTGGTCAGGGGCTCGGTGGACGGCTGCCCGAGGTGGTAGAAACGGCCCTCGTAATCCAATGCCATCATGGACCCCACGTCCTGCCTCTGCTCCTCCCACTGGTCGCTGTGGCCAATCATGTTGTCCAGCTGGTGGAGACGCGCCTCCACACCATATTGGGTGCTGTCCCATTGGCTGCGTACCTTTTCCACTGGAGAAGAACACACAAACACACACACACACACACACAGGTGATACAAAAGCAAAAAGCTTAGAGTTAATTCAGTTGGGATTCAGGTGTTGCTTGTAGATGCGCGTTGGTAAATGTCTGTACATTTCTCAGTGATGGATGTGCGGATGTCCAGGTTGGACGTCTTGTTCTTGATGTTCTGGGCCAACATGAAGATGTCCTCCAGCTGAGGGTGCCGCTGCTCCAGGTCACTCTTAGTCACCTGCCAGGACAACACACACACAGACTTGCACATTTATTTATATAAAAATAAAATCTCTCTCTCTTTCTCCTCATCTCTCCACCCCACCCTCTCCTCCTCATCTCTCCTCCCCACCCCACCCCATCTCGTCCTCCCCACCCCCACCTGCAGGCGTCCCATGGTGGTCCTGATCTCCTCCGTGTCTCCCACGGTGACGATGTTGGACTTCAGCATCTGGGTGATGAGCAGCAGCCAGTCCGCCAGCTCCGTGGCCGTCTCGTTGAGGTCCTTGGGGGCCACGGTGTCTGGCGTCGTCGGGGTCTGGTGGAGCGGGTCCTCGCTCACTAGGCTGGCCATCTGCACGGCCGAGGGGACTGAAGACACTGGGGGGGAGGGGGAGAGAGAGAGAGAGAGAGAGAGAGAGAGAGAGAGAGAGAGAGAGAGAGAGAGAGAGAGAAAGAGAGAGAGGGGGGGGGGTCACAACATGGCGTCTATCGAGCTCCTCTGAAGGTGAATGATGCAATGAGTATGCAAGTGTAAAATAGGAAGCTCACAGTATAATCATGTTGCAAACAGTACATAGTACCAGTGGTGGAAGTACACCGTGCCTAACTTAAATAAAAGTAGAAATACGCAGATAAATTAGTACTCTGGTCAAAGTAAAAGTCCTCCATTAAAATTCTACTTAAGTAAAAGTATTTACTATTGGATGTACTTAAGTATCTAAAGTAAAAGTATACATTCTACATGACATCTGTGTATTCCAGTGCTTGGGAGCATTCAATCCTGGATCCATTGACCTCTACAGGTGATGTTAAAGTGGTATGTGGTCCAGTTATGCTGCTCTGATTAAAGGTGATGTTAAAGTGGTATGTGGTCCAGTTATGCCGCTCTGATTAAAGGTGATGTTAAAGTGGTATGTGGTCCAGTCATGCTGCTCTGATTACGTCCTCTTTAAGTTGACAGGCTTCAAAAGTGAACGTATAATAATCTTCATACATTTTTGCCACGTTTTCTATGCAACGTTTTTTTCTTCAAAGTAACTAGTAACTGATGATGGATTCAGATAAATGTGGTGGAGTAAAAAGTACAATATTTCCCATTGAAATGTAGTGGAATAAAAGTATTTTTAAGTTCCCTCAAATGAAAATACTCATGTACAAGTACCTTACTTAAGTACAGTACTCGAGTAAAAAAAATACTTACTTTCCATCACTACATAGCACCAACCGTTATAATGAGTTTCATAGGCCTCGTGTTATCGACAGCGATCAGTGACATGATGGTCTGTACCAGTAAACGCCCGTGAGTGATGCAGTAGCACGGACGTACCCAGCTGCTGGTGCTGAACCACGTGGTGCGTCCACAAAGACACGGGTTTCTGCAGAGATTCCTTCAGCCGGCCGTCCAGAGCCTTCCAGTCGGCCGCCAGCTGCTCCACCTTACTCTGCACACAGGAGAGTCAGCGTTACAAACTACACCAAGTTTCAAGTGTAGTTGTATTTGTCACATATACTGAAAGGTACATTACAGTGAAATGCTTGGTTCTGTATGAGCCTCCTGACTGAGATTGTGCTTCATACAGTAAAATAAGTAAAAGAATAAAAGACCAAACACTATACAAATTGTACAATAGGGCTGCACGATTAATCGATTTTTTTATCGAAATCGCAATTTGGAACGATGCAATTATCAAATCGCAAAAAAATTTAAAAAAAATTGCATTTTAAATTTTTTTTTATTATTAATTACATTTATTTTAACCAGGAAGTCCAATTTTGATACAAGATCGGTTTGGGATAGGGAGGTAAGGGGTTTTAGATTGTGTGTTGTGAAGTTTAGACTTCAGAGAGGGAGAGTAAAGTACAGGGAAAAAAAGTACCGTTGGGTACCGGTATCGATTCCCAGGTAAAAAGAAACATTTTCAGGCTCGGTGTGCCGAACAGACCCACAGCGTAGGCCAGATACAAGCCGCATTTTACAATAAACCTCTGTGGGGCTGTTTAATTTTTTTTATTATAATCGCAAATTTAATCGCAATCGCAATATCTGTCCGAAAAATTCACAATTAGATTATTTCCCAAAATCGTGCAGCCCTATTGTACAATATACAAAACTAAAGTACAAAGTGCAAAGAAACGAGGTAGCGATGTAGTGCAAATATTTTAGTAATAAAAAAGATAAACTACTATGGTGTAATTGTTAAGAAGTGTTTAAAGTGTCTAATGTGAATGAATGTTTAAGGTGAATGTTTAAAGTGAGTGTGTGCAATGAATGTAGATGGATGGGTTAGTGCTGCATAGAGTCATTGAGCATCCTGATGGCCTGGGGATAGAAGCTTCTTCTGAGTCTCTCTGTACTGGCCGCGTGTATGCCTTCTACGACGGAACTGCGTTTCCGCGTTCGAGTTTTGCGCTCTGATTGGCCAGGTCATGTGACATGTGCGCCAATCGTGGGACAGCAAGTTCTGCGCCTATTTCCGGGTCTAACAGCCTGCAAACTACCTGGCGTTCTATCGCCATGCTCTAAGACAAACTCTAACCTTAACCAACTTCGAAAGAGTGCCTAAGCTTAACCGTCGGAATCAGGGCAGGCGTTCTATCGCCATGCTCTAAGACAAACTCTAACCTTAACCAACTTCGAACAAGCGCCTAAGCTTAACCAGTGTAGAAACTTGCGGTCCCACGATTGGGCGTACATGTCACATGACCAGAAATTACCTGGCCAATCAGAGATGCGGAAACGCAGTTCTGTTGTAGAAGGCATTCAGGCGTACTGGCCATGAGACTCGGGTAGCGCTTGGCTGACCGCAGCAGTGCAAAGAGGCAGTTGTTTGGGTGGCTAGAGTCATCATTATAAATTGGTACAGCTAACAAATGTAAAGTCAACCATATCACTTTGGGATCATCATCTTAAAAAGTATTCTACCTCTAATCTTGTATGAATGTGCACGACACCCACTATCTTTACAGAATCAGGTTTGAAAACATTAATCATCTCAAAAACTCAAAAATAGACTTCGAGAGTTCTTCGTCTGAAGGATCAAAATACAATCTTGGATGTTATAAGAGACATGAATAAACTAATGGAGTGTGCTTCAGTGCCATATCCAATCATCCTAATCAAGACTTCCAACCCCCCACAGTGCCTTCTGGGTAAAATGTCATGTAAATGCACTAATTTGCCTGAGAGTTCTGCTAATCAAGGGATGGATATGCGTGTTGTGGTGGAACTGAACTATGGTAATCGTGACCTTTTCCTGCGGCAGGAGCTGCTGTCGTCTCTGGAGCTCTATGGACCGAGCCAGCAGCTCCTCCAGCTCCCTCTTCCTCTCCTTCATGGAAGCATCCAGAACCTGACACACACACACAGAGCAGTAACAAGAGGGACGCATCAGAACAAAACATGCTAACATAATGGTAAATGGACCGCAATTACATAGCAGCTTTCATCCAAAGCGCTTTACAATTTGTTCCTCACATTCACTCAAGACATTCGCACACCGACGGAGGAGGCGACCTGCTCATCGGGACACTGCTGCCCGTGAGGAGCGGGAATCGAACCAGGAACCGTCCGATTACCAGACAACCGCTCTCTACCTATCCTGTGCCACTGTCATCATGCGTGGTTAATCATGCACGTGGTCAAATCGTCGTGGTTGATACAAATGTATCGTTAAAACATGGCTTGTCAAATACAATTTAGGTTAGGAGTTCGGTGAGGACTTGACTTTCTCCGGCCAGGAGGACTGGGTCATGGGTCAAGCTAATGGTGGAGGGAGAGGAAAGGAGGATACAGGAGGGGGAGGGGTGATCAGGTGAGGGGAGAGGAAAGGAGGATACAGGGGGGAGGGGTGATCAGGTGAGGGGAGAGGAAAGGAGGATACAGGGGGAGGGGTGATCAGGTGAGGGGAGAGGAAAGGAGGATACAGGGGGGAGGGATGATCAGGTGAGGGGAGAGGAAAGGAGGATACAGGGGGGAGGGATGATCAGGTGAGGGGAGAGGAAAGGAGGATACAGGGGGGAGGGGTGATCAGGTGAGGGGAGAGGAAAGGAGGATACAGGGGGAGGGGTGATCAGGGGAGGGGAGAGGAAAGGAGGATACAGGGGGAGGGGTGATCAGGTGAGGGGGAGGAAAGGAGGATACAGGAGGGGGGAGGGATGACCAGGTGAGGGGAGAGGAAAGGAGGATACAGGTGGGAGGGGTGACCAGGTGAGGGGAGAGGAAAGGAGGATACAGGGGGAGGGATGATCGGGTGAGGGGAGAGGAAAGGAGGATAAAGGGGGAGGGGTGATCAGGGGAGGGGAGAGGAAAGGGGGATACAGGGGGAGGGATGATCAGGTGAGGGGAGAGGAAAGGAGGATACAGGGGGAGGGATGATCGGGTGAGGGGAGAGGAAAGGAGGATACAGGGGGAGGGATGACCAGGTGAGGGGAGAGGAAAGGAGGATAAAGGGGGAGGGGTGATCAGGGGAGGGGATAGGAAAGGGGGATAAAGGGGGAGGGGTGATCAGGGGAGGGGAGAGGAAAGGAGGATACAGGGGGAGGGATGACCAGGTGAGGGGAGAGGAAAGGAGGATACATGGGGAGGGGTGATCAGGTGAGGGGATAGGAAAGGGGGATAAAGGGGGAGGGGTGATCAGGGGAGGGGAGAGGAAAGGGGGATACAGGGGGGAGGGGTGATCAGGTGAGGGGAGAGGAAAGGAGGATAAAGGGGGAGGGGTGATCAGGGGAGGGGAGAGGAAAGGGGGATACAGGGGGGAGGGATGATCAGGTGAGGGGAGAGGAAAGGAGGATACAGGGGGGAGGGATGATCGGGTGAGGGGAGAGGAAAGGAGGATACAGGGGGGAGGGATGATCAGGTGAAGGGAGAGGAAAGGAGGATACAGGGGGAGGGATGACCAGGTGAGGAAAGGAAAGGAGGACACAGGGGGGAGGAAGGCGTTAAGAAAAGGCCTTGAAAGGAAATTCCACAATGACAATATAGAGTGATATATAGAGTGATACAGTATATAGAGTGCAATCTAGCGCATCCACTGGGTGAGGAATTAGCAGCGGTTTTAGAGTGATACTCTGTACAAAGTGGCTGGCGGCGAGTGTGGGCCTGCGCGGGCCTGTATGCTACGTATACGTTGGTATAAAAGAGCTGTTATGTCTGGTGCTGCCGGGGCGTGGCGGGGGAGCGACAGGTAAGTTACGGTCCAGTCTTTTTGGAGGCAGAGGGGGGAGAGTTCATCCCTCCTGACACAGGCTGATGGATAAAGCCGTTACTCAGTCTGGTGGAGCTGGCTCCGAGGCTCCGGTATCTCCTCCCAGGTGACACTGAAGAGGCTGGGTGTGAGGTATGGGAGGGGTCACTCCAGGCAGGTGTTGTAAAATGTCCAGGAGGGAGGGGGAGGGGGAGGGGGAGGGAGAGGGCAGTGATGCAGCTGGTCAGAAAGCTCTCAATGGCCTCTTTCTTACTTTTGCTTCTGGTAAAGACGCTGCTGGGATTTCTTGGCCAGTGCCGTAATGTTATTAGTCCAGGAGAGGTGCTCTGTGATGTACACAGTACACAGCCAGAGGTGTGGGTGTTTGTGAGGGGTGTTGGGTGTGGGCAACGACAAAATCCTCTGTTTTTCCCTACATTTAGGGAAAGACTGTTATCTTTGCACCACATTGGCCTATTTTATTTTATTTTATAATTATATTCTATTCCGCTTCTATTTTTTATTTAGTTTATATTCCATTTTATTTTATTCCACCTTTTATTTCATTCCACCATAATTGTCTGTCCGTTAATGTCGCACCAAAAAACGACCAAATCAACAACTCCTTGTATGTGTTAAACTACTTGGCAATAAAGACCTTTCTGATTTCTGGTTCACCTCATTCTTGTAGTTCATGTAGTAATTTTTTTTGCCGACTCCACCACAGGTTGTATCAACGATGCCGATTGTGTTTAGAGCAGAAAGTGGTTGGAGCTGTAATTTGCTGCACAGTCATGTGTCCCCAGGGGACCGTGTAGCCAGGAGGAGGGGGGGGGGGGGGGGGGGGGGGGGGTGCTTAGTGTGGCGGTGCTCGATGTAGTGATGTAGTGTGGCGGTGCTCGATGTGTTATTGTCGATCCTCACCGACTCCCAGTGAGAAGGTCCAGTATCTGATTACAGAGTAGTGTTGTCAAAAATATCGAAAAATCGATACATATCGATTCTGAATATTTAAAACGGTTTCAATACTCATTTCCCGAAATATCGATATTTAATTATTCATAAAAAAAATTATACGGAAGTTGCATTGTTCATTTCAATACCTGTAATAGTACAGTAGTCCACACACACACATGTGCATTCAGTTAAGTCGGAATATGACTGTAATACAAACAGTTCAGTTTGTCAGGTACATGCAACACAGATTACAGTGTTTACATCCGTCTGCTTGAGAAAATACCATGTTCTGCAATAAAAATGATTGAAGTGAGATGAACAGTTATTTTTTAAATGTGTGATCTAAAGATAAACAAAGGGTTTTAAAAGTGTTATATTTATCTTCTCTTATAGTACCAGAGAGAAGCTGAGGAGAATCAACCAGCAACAAGAGCAAAATTAATAAAAAAAAATTTAAAAAATGTGTTGTACATTTTAAGATTGAACCTTTTTCCCTGTGGTATCGAAAATGGTATCGAATATCAATACTTTTCAAGGTATCGTATCGAAGTTCAAAATTCCAGTATCGTGACAACACTATTACAGAGTGGGGTGTTCAGGCCCGGCGGGTCCAGTTCCCTTATCAGCTGCTGAGGGACAATGGTGTCGAACGCTGAACCCAACTCTAGGAACAGCGTTTACACACAAGAGCCTTTTGTGTCCAGGTGGATGAGGACGGAGTAAATGGTGCATTTATATAGCAGCTAAGTTTATCCACATTTGACCCATTCACACACCGTTGGTGGAGGCAACCGTGCAAGGTGCCAACCTGCTCATTGGGAGCAGTAATGGGTTATTATGTGTCTTGCTCAAGGACACTTCGACACGCTAGCTGGGAGGAGCGGGAATGAAACTGGGAACCTCAGAATTTACCAGACGACCGCTCTACCTCCTGAGCCACTGTCGCACTGTGGACTGAGAGGAGGTTGCCATCAGTGGACCCCGTTGGCAGCGTGTGTGGGTCCAGGGTGGAGAGGAGGGGTGGATTCTATGTGGTTCGTGATGGTGGAGGTCAGTGCCGCTGTGTCCGTATGCCATGTTGTTGGATGGGATTTGAGGGTTAGGTTTTTGTCGTGTCTGTGTGTGTCTGTGTGTGTCTGTGTGTGTCAGTGTGTGTCTGTGTGTGTCAGTGTGTGTCAGTGTGTGTCAGTGTGTGTCTGTGTGTGTCTGTGTGTGTCTGTGTGTGTCCGTGTGTGTCCGTGTGTGTCCGTGTGTGTCTGTGTGTGTCTGTGTGTGTCTGTGTGTGTCTGTGTGTGTCTGTGTGTGTCTGTGTGTGTCAGTGTGTGTCTGTGTGTGTCCGTGTGTGTCCGTGTGTGTCTGTGTGTGTCCGTGTGTGTCAGTGTGTGTCAGTGTGTGTCTGTGTGTGTCAGTGTGTGTCAGTGTGTGTCTGTGTGTGTGTGTCAGTGTGTGTCTGTGTGTGTGTGTGTACCTGGGCCTGGGCAGGGCTGAGGCCTCTGGTAGCCAGGGTCTGGTGTGTGACCTGGACCCAGTCAGTGAGTCTGTTCATCCGGTCCTGGAACTGATTCTGGGTCTGTAGGTTCATCTCAACCTCCCCTACCTTGTCCAACAACTCACGAGTCACCTGCAGGAGGGAGGGAGGTATAGACAGGGGGGGGGGATGGATGGACAGAGAAGGATGGATGGATGGATGGAAGGAAAGAAGGAAGGAAGGAAGGAAGGAAGGAAGGAAGGAAGGAAGGAAGGAAGGAAGGAAGGAAGGAAGGAAGGAAGGAAGGAAGGAAGGAAGGAAGGAAGGAAGAGGAACACAGGAGAAGAGAGAGGGAGGAACAGAAAGAGGGAGGGAGGGAGAGACGGGGGGAGGAGGGATGGATGGATAGAGATGGATGGAGGGGAGGAAAGGAAGGAAGAACACAGGAGAAGAGAAAGGGAGGGACAGAAAGAGGGAGGGAGGGAGGGAGGGAGGGAGGGAGGGATGGATGGAGGGGAGGGATGGAACATCACAGGAGAAGAGAGAGGGAGGGACAGAAAGAGGGAGGGAGGGATGGATAGAGATGGATGGAGGGGAGGGGGAACATCACAGGAAAATAGAGAGGGAGGGACAGAAAGAGAGAGGAGGGAGATGGGGGGAGGGAGGGAGAGACAGGGGGAGTGATGGATGGATAGAGAAGGATGGAGGAGAGGGAAGAAAGGAAGGAACATCCCAGGAGAAGAGAGAGGGAGAGACAGAAAGAGAGGGAATGAGGAAAGAAACATCCCAGGAGAAGAGAGAGGGAGAGACAGAAAGAGGGATGGAGGGAGAGACAATGGAAATGGTGAATATCAAATACATGTCTCCATCACACCTTGGCAGAACAGAGGAGCAGAACTCATCTCGCTGCGCTCACAGACTGAGCAGTACAGGGATCTTTTGTCCCCTCAGTCATCAGACTGTTTAACACTTCAGGCGAGGGCAGCGGCTCATGAGTCCCGCCTATCTATCTATCTATCTACTCTATCTATCTATCTACTGTATCTACTGTATCTACTGTATCTATCTATCTATCTATCTATCTATCTATCTATCTATCTATCTATCTATCAATTGTATCTATCTACTGTATCTATCTATATATCTACTGTATCTATATCTATCTATCTATCTATCTATCTATACATCTAGTATAATTATCTATGTATCTATCTACGTATTTATCCATCTATCCATCTATTATATTATCTACTGTATATATATATATCTACTGTATCTATCTATATATATCTATTGTATCTATATATATCCATATATCTATTGACTATCTATATCTATCTATCTACTGTATCTATATTATGTCTATCATATATATATATATATATATATATATATATATATATATATATATATATACTCTACTCTACTCTACTCTATAATAATAATAATTAATTGTATTTGTAAAGCGCTCAGGAACCCGAAGTTGCTGAAATATATCGATCTATATCTATCCATCTACTGTATCTATCTATCCACTATATCTATATCTACATTTCCTATTGGTGGGCTGCCCTGGGCAGTACAACAGGCCCCATGCTGGATTTGACGGTCGGCTCTGGTGAATATCACAATGACTACTTGGAATATTAACCCTTACATTGCTCCAGTTGAGGTTGATGGCTCTCAGTTTGCCAACGTGCTGGTCTCTATCCTGAGGGCTCACGCTGGGATTGGCCAGGATCTGAGGGGCGTGCTTGTTCAGCCAACCGAGACGCTCGTTCTGACCGTCCATCTCCTCGGCTAGAGCCTATGGGGGGACGTGACAAAACCAGCCGTTTGGACTTTGCTTTTAAGTAATATTATTGTCCTAAGGAAGTTTTACTTTACAATCGACAGAGAGAAATGCACATGTCCACAGCATGCATACGGAACTAAATGAATTAAGAAAGAAGGAAATTCAAAAATAAATAATAATAATAATAAATATAAAATTTAAAAGTGAAATGTCAGTATAGGTTCTATGAGGTTTTCTATTTATTTTAATTTAACCTTTATTCATCCAGGCAAGCAATTAAGAACAAATTCTATATACAAAAGCAGCCTGTCCAAAAAGCAAAGGCCTTTTGTGGGAAGGGGGGGGGGGGGGGGGGCTGTAACAAAAACAAGGTTTGTACAGGATACAAGAAATAAAATACAAAATGACAGTAGCAATCGTATACAAGGACAACAATAAATAAGGGAGAGAGAAGGAAAGGGAGAGAGAGAAAGGGAAAAAGAGAAAGGAAGAGTGAGAACCAGAGGGAGAGAGAGGAGAGCGAGAACCAGAGGGAGAGAGAGAGAGAGAGAGAGAAAGGGGAGAGGGAGGGAGGGAGGTAGGTGAGGGGGCTTAGAGGGGAGGAGGTTCTAGAACGTGTCGCTGCAGAACCTTGAGTTCTCGGAGGTTCTTGTCGCTGGCGGTGACGGGCAGGGAGCTGACGGCACACTCAGCCTCCTCCAGCCACACAGCCAGCTCCCCACTCCTCCTCACCAGGTCAGCCAGAGCTGGGTCTCCTCCTCCTGCCAGCCTGCACACACACACACACACACACACACACACACACACACACACGCACACACAGAGAGAGAAAACATACAGAAACAAATAATATTAACACACGCAGGACAGTCGATGTGTATAGTATATGAACACACACACACAAACACACACTCATATACACAGACATGCACATAGATTAAGATCTCCATTTTCCTTGAGGCTGCTACACTATGCAGGTCTAATCTGTTTACATTAACATTTATATTGCAGCCATAATAGATGCACCGTGCCGATACCTGCTGCACCAGACTAACACAGAAGTAGTCCCATGTTAGTTGCCGGTGTAGCAATAACCTCTATGCCAAACTACATGGATATTGTGTATTATATATGTATCACGATGTTCTTTTTATTCAATATTTCAATGATGAGTGGGAGGGGGGGAGGGGAGGGGGGGGATCGTTGCCATGGTTACATTACCTGCGCTGTCTGTCCAGGACCCGTCTGTTGACGGCCCTCCAGCGATGGCCCAGGGCCGCTAGCTTTTCCTCCAGCAGGGGTCCGTCTGGGGCCGACACCTGCCCGATGATGTGCTCCCCTGTGCGGCTCAATACCGCCAGGACAGACTGGTGACTGACCAGGCCTTCCTCCAACTCCTAGGAAGAGGAGCCGGGAGGGATGGAGAGGAGGGAGAGGGAGAGGGAGAGGAGAGGGAGAGAGGGAGAGAGAGAGAGAGAGAGAGAGAGAGAGAGAGAGAGAGAGAGAGAGGGATGAGAGAGAGAGAGAGCGAGAGAGCGAGAGGAGGGATGGAGAGAAGGAGGATGGAGAGAGAAGAAGAGGAAGGGAGTGGGATCAATCCGAGGGATGGAGAGAGAAGAAGAGGAAGGGAGTGGGATCAATCCATGTACATAATAAGCCCATTCACTGAGGGGTCCAAATCCACAGGCTTAAGTCAAACTTCGAGGGGAAATCTCCAACTGACACGTATGAATGATTTACAGCAAAACCGAGATCTAAGCAGTCAACTCTCCACGCCAGAGTCTTATAAGCTGCAAGAGGACAGGCTTCCACCGACCCATGAAGTAGGCGGAGTGGCAATCAGTAGTACGCCGATTGTCTGGTGAAGGGTAAGTGGGCTAACTTTATCATCTCTATTCCCACGGCCCGGACCTCCCGTCTGGCTGCGATGCGTATGGGAAGGAGCTATAGCTACTGTAGCTAGAGGGACGGTCAGCCCTCAGCCTGACATTACCTACCGGTCTCCCTCTGGTGGTGCCGTCAATGTCAATGTCAGACATGCAATGAATGCGAGGCGTCCCCCATGGGATCCAGGTCACTGCTACGGTAATAATACAAAATGAAAATGACGTCTCACTCTCTGCCTCTCTCTCTCTCTCTCTTTCCCTCTCTTCTGTCCAACTGTGTAATAAAAATGCAATGTGCATCATAATTAGGTTCAGTATACTGTAGAATTCCCATTGTGCTTGTTTGGGGGAAAGAAACACAATCTCATCACATCACAAACACAAACACATACCTGCTGCTTCAGGCAAACATAGTTATCGCTGCGATTTATTTGATCCAATGTGTTGGTTGAGGTAATTCTGTTTGTTCATTTTTATTCATATACAGATGGCGTTTTGTTTAGTTTGATAATGATGTAAGTGTGCTCCTGTTATGTAAACATATTTATCATATTGTTACTACAGAACATACGGTCAGGGTCCTCTTTGAAGTGGGATTAGACTATTTGCCCCGATGAGGTCCATTGTTTGGGCGAAACACGTTGGTTATTAAAACACTCTACTAATGAACTAGCCAAACAATAAAGGATTAAAATATATATATATATATATATATATATATATTCCCTACCAGAAGAGAATAGTTTTGGGATTGTAGTTCTCTTTAGGTTCAATTCATTTTCAACCCTTTATATTACCTACGCTACTTTTGGGGACATTGCATCGACTTACATTCATTCCATAGCCAGAAAACCTTAACATGCCTATCCCTAACCATAACCTTAACCACTGACCCAAAAATCTGCTTTTTTTCCCAAATTGGGGATGGTGCTTTTGTCCCAATTGGACCCATCTCAAACCCCACCCTCTTCATCCTCCAACTGTTGCTTCAGAGGAACAGTTGTGATTGGAGGATCAAGAAAAAAGGGTGGTGTTTGAGATATGCCGTCCCCAATCAACTGGTTTGTAGTCTGAAATGCGTCCCCGATTTTCGGCTAAGTCAGGAACAGGAACACGTGCACGCACACGCACACACACACACACACACACACACACGCACACACACACTCCCTGATGTGGAGAAACCCCTTTTGTTTGTCCCAATAGCTTAAATCTCACACCCTGAGAGGCAGGGGGCCTCACCCCTCTCTACCACATCACCCCCACCCTCATCCACCTCCACTGGCTTCCAGTCAAGTCCTGCATCAATTTCAAGATCCTCCTCATCACCTACAAAGCCCTTCACTCCCTTGCCCCCCGGTACCTAGCTGACCTCCTCCATCCCTACATCCCGCCCCGGAGGCTGCGGTCCTCTCGACTCCGATCTCCTCTCCATCCCCACCACCAACATGCGGACTGTCGGTCCCAGAGCCTTCTCTGTGGCCGCACACCCACCCTCTGGAACTCACTCCCTCCAAACATCCGTAGTGCTACATCCCTGCACTCCTTCAAATCCCAACTCAAAACCCACCTCTTCACCAAATTTGTAAATTACTCTGCCTGATTTCCCTTTTTCTTTCTTTCTTTCCGTTTGATTATTATTTTGTTTACGTTGTCCCCTGTTCCCCTCCCTTAGCTGCCCCCTCCCGTCTTGGGTCTCCTGAAAGGCGCTATATAAATTTAAGATATTATTATTATTATTGCTCTGCAGCTGTTCCCTTCTCTCCCTCAGTGTTCACCCAGCTACAGAGCACTCCTCTCAGCTCATTTAACCTGCATGTACTTGGTACTATGTGTGTCTATATTGACCGTGAAGATCCGTCTACGTCGACATCATTGGTGAGTTTGGTTCCACGCCACACACTGACCTCCTGGTGTTGTCCAGCCATGTCCAGGTCCAGTTGTCCGTCCGGCCCGGTGCTCTCGGAGAGCAGAGCCTCGGTGTCCGAGAGCCACGTGCTCAGGTCGTTCATATCACAGTGGAACTGCCTCCACTCCTCCAGGGCTCGGTCAAAACACCTGCACACACACACAGACACACACACACACACAGACACAGACATGCACACACACACACAGACACACACACAGAAAAAGACAGACACAGACACACACACGCACAGACACACACAAACAGACACAGACAGACACATACACACACAGAAAAAGACACACAGACACACACGCACAGAAACAGACACACACACACACAGACACACACACAGACACTTAGTTACCATAAAGACATGCATGGTAGTCAGGGACTACAGATGAAAATGTGCTCATTATTAGCTAACCTTGGCACATTTACATTGATGTGGAAACTGAAGGTGTTGATTAATGTGTACACTGTCCCCGTCTTTTTAATTTTTATAATAAACTTAAACTTGAAGCTGATGACTGATCAGAAGCTGCTTGAGGAGCTCCTCTGACTCAAAAGTTAGTGAGATTTCACTCTCCGTCCTCTCGTCTCTGATACCAGGCCTGCTGGCTAACGGTGGCAATTCAGAAAGCAATTCAATTCAATTCAATTCTCAGTCTTTTGTTTGTTTTTAGAGTTTACAGGGCACAGAAACCACATTAATTAAATGCTAAGGGAACGTCAGTGGCTGTATCTTGACCTTTTACAATCATCTATATGCCTAATAACAATGACAATAGCCACCGATATGGAAAGTATGACCCGTGAACCACGTGTACAAGATTTCTGACGGCCTGGTCGCAGCGGCCGAGAAGGTTAAGACCATATAGCGGCGGAGCGGGGTTGGGGTGTTGGTCCTGGGGGGTCCGGTGGTCTTGGGGTGGGGGAGGAATTGTCTAATGTCTTTTGTGGTGATTGTGTTGTTTTTATTTTTACTCTGTATTTATTATTATTTTTGTTATCGTTATGGTAGTTAATATTATTGAAGTATTGTCTTGTGGTGTCTTGTGTATTATTGTATTGTGTTTTGTTTAGTTTTGAAAAAAGGAAAATAAAAAGATTTGATTAAAAAAATTAAGATTTCTGACGGGCTGTCAGAAACATTCCATTAGAAAAAGGAAATGACCGTGGGGTCTTCAGTTACATCTACAATTCTACTAAAAGTTTAGTTGGAAGAAGTGCACCAGTAATGTTCAATCATTTAATCCCCAGTGGCGTTTACATTTTTAACAAGCATTCCGGAGAATAGCCCGACTCCTGATTAAATCAATAGAAGCGGATTTAATTCAAAAAGTTATGAAAGGTGTTTAATGACCATGAATATAATGTGATGAATACAGTGTAACCTTTGAACAAGTTGGGAGCAGTGAATGTGTGTAATGACCGTGAATGTAACGCAATGAATACATGTATATCCCTTTGACAAGTTGGGGGCAAAGCCTTACTTAATGACGGGACTGAGATGCAGTATCAATTGGTCCCTAATACTCGGGTCAAAAAAGAAAGTAAGGCAACCATTTCAAATTCTATGCTAAAGTAAAAGCAACAGCCTACCATAAAAGCAAAAGTCATCTGAATGTACTGAATGTACTTAAGTAAACAGCATAATCGTGTTGTATGGAAGCTTTGTTTTTCAATCTCATTGCAGTTTCTTACAGAAGGTATGTTGATCTAACAGTACCCAGGGCTGCTGCTGCTGCTGCTGCTGTTGTTGTTGTTGTTGTGAACATGATGACTAAAGCCCTTTGATCTCTATCCCCCTGGATATCAACAGAATCAAGCCATTTCAGATATCCAATCAGCTTCCTCTTAAATATTGCATAATTACTCTGATTGGCCCATCAGTCACATCTAGATGCTCTGATTGGCCCATCAGTCAATCCCACTATGGCCGATTGGCCCATCAGTCACGTCTACAGTAGCTGCTCTGATTGGCCCATCAGTCACATCAATCTGAGTGACAGGACTCAAGGAGACGAGGAGCATGCATCTGACGCTAAATAATGATACTCAGGGCTGGGTAGCGCAGCGGACTAAGCGTCTGCCTACCACCGCAGAGACACTGGTATCGAATCCAGCTGTCAGCGGTGCCTCCGGGTCGTCCATACTGACACAATTGGCAGTGTTAGAGGGTGGGAAGCCGGTGGGGTATGTATCCTGGTCGTTGTAAACAGCGACTCCTACAGGTCAGTCGGGGCGCCTGCTCAGCGAGGAAGGGATCTGGGTGAGGTAGTGTGATCCTCCCACGCGTTACGCTTCACCAATGAGAGTCCTCGCTGTCAGGTGAAAAGAAGCGGCTGGCTGACTCTGCATGTATCGGAGGAGACATGTGATAAGACTTCAGGGCTCCCTAGACTGGCAAGTGGGGGGCAAATGCACGCAACGATCAGGAAGGGGGGGGGGGGGGATTGGCATAACGACAAAATTGGGATGGGAGAAAAATACAGAAAAAGGGGGCGAAAAAAGTAGATAAAAAAAGAATGATACTCATGAAATCAATAGTCCAATATAAGCAATGTATGACTGAATTCAAACATCACTGCAACCTACTCTAACAACACACCCAAACACATGTTGTGATGAAGTCATATGCATAAGAGATGAGTGGTGGAAGAAGTACACAGTTCCTAACTTAAGTAAAAGTAGAAAAACCCAGATGAATGAAAGAAAAAGTCCTCCATTCAAATTCTACTTAAAGGAACACGCCAACTTTTTGGGAAATTAACTTATCTACCCTGGAGTTAGACAAGCAGATACATACCCGTTTCTTCTCTGTGCATGCATTAGGCTTAGGGAACTGCAGCACCGTTAGCCTAGCTTAGCATCATTCACTGGAAGTAGATGTGCCAGTGTAGCCTACACTAGTTCCAAACAGTCATGAAATCTTTTTCTTCAAAGTAACTAGTAACTGATGGGTTCATATAAATGTAGTGGAGTAAAAAAAGTACAATATTTACTTTGAAATGCAGTGGAGTAAAAGTTCCCTAAGATGAAAATACTCACGAAATTGTACAGTACTTGAGTAAAAATACTTTCCACCACTTTTGAGTGTTTTTTTTTCTAAATAACAAATGAAAACGTCCAGATTAGTCCGAAATGAGTAAATACAGGCAACCTGTTTTTTCCTGGGTGTGTGGACCGTGTTCAGTGGGGTGAGAACGGAAGGAATAAGGTTCCTCCAAATTTCCTCCACTGGGAAATTCCACACTTTTCCGATAAGGAGAAAGAGAAAGGGAGAAAGAAAACATTCCCGCTCTGCCGCTCCTAACCTCCATTAAACACCCGGGTGCGTTCTTCTAATCCCGTAGGGAACGCCCCCCGATAACACCAGGACATTTACCTCTCAGCTCAGACCAAGAGGCTTATTCTACTTCAAATACCAAATCAAAACCCGCTGATCTTCGTCGAATCTACTGATTTAAAGTGGGCTATTCCCACTCGGGGCGCACCTCTTGGAAGGGGTCCAATCGGATTTGAGCGACATGATAAAGGGAAATTGGTTTAGGATAAGCAGTTTTGACCAAAACACTTCATTCTGTGTATTTACTGGTGTCCAAAGGTCACTGTGATTACAGAGGGAGCACTTCAGTGCTCATGGGCCCTTCTCCAAATTAGGTTATTAGTTTACTCACACAGGCGCGCACGCGCACACACGCTGCATTATGCATTAAACTGAGCATAAGACTGTGTATGCCCAAGGAATTGCAACAATCAAGGTCACTGGCGTGTTTGTGCATGTTTGTGTCTGTGTGTGAGTGAGTGAGTGAGTGAGTGAGTGAGTGAGTGAGTGAGTGAGTGAGTGAGTGAGTGAGTGAGTGAGTGAGTGAGTGAGTGATAGAGTGAGTGAGTGAGTGAGTGAGTGAGTGAGTGAGTGAGTGAGAGGGAGATAGAGAGATGTGCAAGAGGTTGTTTATGCCCAACAAAAAGTTTTTGGACTGGAGGCCACTGGATTGTGTGTGTGTGTGTATTGTCTGTGCATGTCTGTCTCTGCACTCGTGTGTGTGTGCATGGATGTGTGCATGCGGGTGTGTGCATGATTGTTTTCCCTGGTTTATCAGCCCATCTAGCTCTGCTGTTTGTAGCAGAGACCAGTGTGTCCCCAGGGGATCTCTCTCTCTCTCTCTCTCTCTCTCTCCTCTCTCTCTCTCCCTCTCCCTCTCTGGAACCAGGCAACCAGGCAGGCAATAATATCACCGCCTTCAATGACCTTTTCCATTTAACCCTTTCACTACCACACTACAGAAGGTTAACCCTTTCACTGCCACACGGCAAAGAGGCCTTCTGTAGTGTGGTAGTGAAAGGGTTAACCTTATGTAGTGTGGTAGTTAAAGGTCCCATGCATTGCTATTCCTATTGCACTATTTGGGCAACTTTACACAATTCCTGCGAGTCTATGGAACACATCTGTAAAGTTTCTTTAAAAAAATGCATTGTTTTATATTTTTAATCAAGTACTCAAAAGCAAAACAATTTCGACCTCAGGATTTCATGCCGTTTGTGCTGGGCTCCGCCCATAAGCGCTTTGAGTGACAGTCACCCACACAGTCTGCGACTGGCAGACAGAGAGAGAGATAGATATACTAATTAATTTCACCGCAGGGGGGCATAAACCCACGGGACAATGCATTGGTAACTTGTTTCAAATGACAATATATACCTCTGTGAATATTATTGCACGGATCTGAATACGGGCGTGCACGCGGGAGCGTGCGCAAAGATATTTTGACAGTGATATGGAGTGCTCCCAACAGCGGGGAGAAGACCCATCCCCGCGGCGCGCACACATTTACACACTCCTGCGCCGCGGTCCCTCTCTCTCTCCCTCTCTCTCTCCCTCTGTTTGAGGAAGTAATTTCACTGCTCTGTTGTTGAGCGAATTGTGGGCGGTGACTACAACCAGTAGTATTCACGTCAGCAAAACAGTCAAATCAGAACGGCTTAGTTGAGTGAGGGAAGATCTCGTGAACTCGAGACTAGACTGATGAGTCAATATGATAATTAGAGACACAGACCACATTGATATAATCCCCCATTGCTAGGAAACAATGCTAAACACTGGAAAAGGCCATTTATAATGCATGGGACCTTTAAAGCAACACTGAGAACCCTACGTGACGGCGCGTGCGGTCGGCGGACGCACCCCTTGCGGTGGCTGTACATGCGGTTGAGTCGGTCCCACTCGGAGTTGAGCTGGGAGAGGGCGTCAGAGATCTGGACCACCTCGCCGGGGGTGGCGTCCTGGATGGCATCGGGCTGCCGCTCGTGGATCATGGCCACCTGATCGCCCAGACGGTCCAGACTCTCCTTAATATTCTGAGAGGGAGGGATGGAGGGAGGGGGAGGGAGGGAGGGAGGGAGGGAGGGAGGGAAGGAAAGGGAGATAGAGAGAGGGAGGGAGAGGGAGAGAGAGGGAGGGGGAGGGAGGGGGAGGGAGGGAGAGGGAGGGGGAGGGAGGGGTAGAGGGAGGGGTAGAGGGAGGGAGGGAAAGGGAGAGAGAGGGAGGGAGGGGGAGATGAAGGACAAGAGGGGGACAGATGAGAAAGAACGAGGAAAACAGGAAAGTCAGTGAAAAGGTAGTCGGACTTGTAATCGCCTGATTGCTGAATCATGATTGACATAATCGATCCACCGCTCCCAACGGTCTTTATTAGGCCCGCTACCTCCGCAGACATCACCGGAATAATGAGTAGTAGAGGACGGGTCACGGCCAGGAAGTCGCTGGGAGACAACACTTCTCACAATGTGATTCGTCTCCCAGATGGACAGGTGAAGCCATTTCTATGACGACACTAATCCATCCTCTTCTTTTAATCCTAGTGACAGCGGTGCTACGATGTCATTGTTTGACCGCTGGTATCCAAAGGGAGGCGGGACTTGTGGACAGCTTTTTGCAAAACAGCAAATCAGCATGCGGTCCGAGTACTACGGTACTGATCCATCACAGAATGGAGATAAAACGGGAGGTCCCGCTGTCTGTTGGGTTTGTTCTCAATTAGAACCTGTCCGTCAAAACGGCTGAGACCGACTCATCGTTAGCCCTCTCTCTCCGACGAACGTAGATGGACACACCTGGGCCCTTGTCCACTGAGACACACTGGCAGCAGACCTGAGATCAGCTCCAGTACTGGCTTGGCTTCCCTCTTTCCACACTCCTCTCTCTAAAATACACGGTGGGTGACCCATGAACTCTCGTTGACAATCACAGCAACACCAATGCATTCCGGTGGGTTTACCTTCCACTACATCTCAGTGCATATCCTACTGTATGTGTCTCTCACACACACACACACACACACACTCTCACCTACATTGACCACATCTCTCTCTCTCTCTCTCTCTCTCCCTCTCTCTCTCCTACATTGGCCACGTCCATCTCTCTCTATCCTACATTGACCACATCTTTATCTCTCCCTCCCTCTCTCTCCTACATTGACCACATCTCTCTCTCTCTCTCACCCCGAGTGTGTCGTCCTGGCTGGAGAAGTCCTCATACAGGCCTCCGCTGAGCTCGGAGGAGTTGAGCAGCAGTTCGTTGTCGGCCATGGCCAGCAGCACCTTGTTGATGTCCAGCAGGTAGTCCGACGGACTCAGAGCGGCCGAGTCAACGCAGTCCACTGGCGACATATGCTGGCCACACAGAGATAGAGAGAGCTAGGGGAGAGGGGGAGAGAGGGAGAGAAAGAGAGAGAGATAGAGAGATATATATATAGAAATATTAATAGAGAGAGAGAGTGAGAGTGAGAAAGGAGAGAGAGATAAGAGTGTGAGAGATGCAGAGAAAGATAGAAATATAGATGGAGTGAGAGAGAGAGTGAGAGTGAGAGTGAGAGAGAGTGAGAGTGAGAGAGAGTGAGAGAGAGAGAGATCGATCAATAATCACCTACTACACAAGAGCAAAGTCATCCATCTTACCAAATAACAGATGCAATCTTTAAGGGATGCTATTACATTATTATTATTATCATTAGTGTGTATAGTTATTCTCCATTGTGATGCACTTGTGGCCCATGTGAGGGGTTAACGGTTTCTCCACTCAGCCTTCCCTCAAAGTGGCCTCTCCTCTCTGAAGCCGCTGGGTGCTGCTGCAGCAGCGTGCCAACCAGCGAGCCGGCACCCAGCAGCACCTCTCGGTTTTAATGAGGACAGCTAACAACTCGCTGCACAGCTGACTGCGCTGGTAGTTCAGAAACCTTTTCCTCCACACTGTGGTGACAAGTGCAGGGAGAGAGATGCAGGCACCGTGTCAGATGAGGCGTGTGCGTGTGCGTGTGCGTGTGCGTGTGTGTGTGTCCGCCTACCTCCTCTGACAGCTGGCTTGTCTGTTCTGTGAAGCTGTATGACGACGAGTCCATAGAGACCTCCACATGTCTGCTTCTCAACACCCTCAACTCCTACCACACACACACACACACACACACGCACACACACATATTAATGCATGCATAGAATGAGATGACAACATGCCACATGACAACTTTCCTCTGGGTAAGGAAATTATTTAAATAGTATTATTAAATGTGTGTGTGTGTGTGTGTGTGTGTGTGTGTGTGTGTGTGTGTGTGTGTGTGTGTTTTCTGTATTATGTATTGTTCCTCTCAACGTCATTGTAAATGAGAGCCTGCTCTAAGGGATCTTTTGAGATTAAAGATTGAATGAATAGAATTAATGAAAGTATGTGTCTGTGTGTGTGTGTGTGCGTGTGTGTGTGTGTGTGTGTGTGCGTGCATGTGTGCGCGTGTGTGTGTGTGTCTGTGATAGAACCCAAACAGTCAAGGTAAACAGTGAATCATCCCGCCCTCTGACCCTCAGCACTGCGTCCTCTCCCTGTGGCTCTTCTCCCTCCACACACCCACCAGTTTACCCCCCTGGACAGGTCAGTCAAGGCCTTCAAATACGCCGACGACGACACCATCCTGGGCCTCATCTCCAACAATGACGACAAGTCCGTTTACCGGCAGGAGGTGGACAGAGCAGTGAGGTGGCGCTCAACCAACAACCTCCTGCTCAACACCTCCAAAACCATGGAGTGTGTGTGCGTGTGTTAGAGCTGGCCCCCATTAGTCGATTAGTCAACTAATCGGTCGAAAGGAGCCGTAGTCAACTGGCCAACCTCAAATATAATAATAAAAAAATATATATATTTATAATTATTATTATTATTTTTTTTATCATCATTCTTTCCAAAAGAAAAGAGGCCTAGAAGCGTGGCTAACGCTAATGGCACACATACCAGAGGCTAACTGCCTACGAAAACAGGCACAGAGGCACTGAAAGAGGATTTCACCCATCTAATGAACACACTAGACTAGACAAATATCAAGATGTATCAGTGGACCAATTGCATGCTTTTGCAGAGGACAAGAAGCCTTCAGTCGACTCCTTCAGACATTAAGCACGTTAAGCCACAGCCCAAATGGAATGATACAAAATAAAAATAAATAAAAATTTTAAATATTGTGTGTGTGTGTGTGTGTGTGTGTGTGTGTGTGTGTGTGTGTGTGTGTGTGTGTGTCTCTGTGTGTGTGTGTGTGTGTGTGTGTGTGTGTGTGTGTGTGTGTGTGTGTGTGTGTGTGTGTGTGTGTGTGTGTGTGTGTGTGTCTCTGTGTGTGTGTGTGTCTCTGTGTGTGTGTGTGTGTGTGTGTGTGTGTGTGTGTGTGTGTGTGTGTGTGTGTGTGTGTGTGTGTGTGTGTGTGTGTGTGTGTGTGTGTGTGTGTGTGTGTGTGTGTGTGTGTGTGTGTGTCTCTGTGTGTGTGTGTGTGTGTCTGTGTGTGTGTGTGTGTGTGTGTGTGTGTGTGTGTGTCTCTGTGTGTGTGTGCGTCTCCCCACCCTGTGAGCAGAGTACTGGTTCTGGAGTCTCAGCAGGATGAGTCTCAGCTCCGTCCTCTGTCCCTCGTCCTCCGTCTGCAGCAGCACCTCCTCTCCTCTCCTCAACACCTCCTCCACTCCGGCCTTCTCCTCGTCCATCTGGCGGGAGGGAGGGAGGACACGACGCCGGGGTCAAAGGTCAAACACTCTCAATCAGTAGAGTCTAGGTACCCGAGGAAGTCTGTATTATTATTCCGTATATATCTCGGATCATTCGAGCAAGGAGCGAGAGAAGGTGTTACTGAAGGCTGAAATAATCAACACGTCGTACTCTGGTGTCAAAGCTATAAGTGGTTCTCTGGGCGAACAAAGAGCTGATTAATGTGGAGAGGAGTTATCAGGCAGTACACCAAGAGAACGAGAGACATAACTTTTGAGAGAGGGCGAGAGAGAGAGTGAGAGTGAGAGTGAGAGTGAGAGTGAGAGTGAGAGTGAGAGAGAGAGAGAGAGAGAGAGAGAGAGCGAGAGAGCGAGAGAGAGAGAGAGAGAGAGAGAGTGAGAGTGAGAGTGAGAGTGAGAGTGAGAGTGAGAGCGAGAGAGAGCGAGAGCGAGAGAGAGACTTCCTGACACACTGACCTTGCCGTGGATTGGTCAGATGTGTCGAGTCATAAACCTTGATAAGATAAGAGCGCTGCCGGCTTGATAGGCTCTGTATGACTGTATGATCAAACATTGGCTCGGCATGAGACGCTTGTTTACAGCCCTGTCTGCACTGAAAGAACACCTCATAAAGCCCATCGGACTGTTAAGAGATAAATGGGCGCCGTCGCAGTCTATCTGGCTTGTGTGTGCGTGTTTACTGTAGCGGTTGGCTGTACCTTCTACCACAGCCTGGAGGAAGCCCTTTTTTTTTTATCCACTTTTTCTCCTTATTTTTCTCCCATCCCAATTTCGCCGTTTCCAATTCTCCCCTCCCCCGTCTTGAACGTTGCTCGCATATGCCGCCCACAGGTCGGTCGTAGGGAGGATAGAAGCCGCTTGCATCACGTGTCCCCTCCGGTACACGAGGAGGCAGCCCGTCACATCTTTTCACCTGCTCATTGGCGAGGTGTAACGTGTGGGAGGCTCACACTACCCCCGCCATTCCCTGTCTCTGCTGTGCAGGCGTCCCCCCAACCGACCTGTAGGAGTCGCTGTCCACAACGTCCAGATTACCACCCGCTAACTCTGCCAATTGAGTTAGTATGACGGCCGGCCCAAGCCGGAGGCAACGGCGACAGCCGGATTTGAACCCGGTGTCTCTTGCGTTGGTGACGAGCGCAATGTCCGCTGCGCAACCCAGCCACCTTTGGAGGAAGCCTTTTTAACCGAGTTGCTGAAATATCAGCAGCTCAAGCTGAACATCTCACAACTATAGGCTACAAGTGTCAACTTTTAGTTTTCATTTTTGGCAGCCTGGGTCATGTTCACAAGCTGGTGGCTAGGGGCCTTCAGATGGCCCACATCTCCAAGAGAAAGGCTAAACAGTTAGCAAGGTATCGCTCTATATCTGCCATTATTGGTAGCCGCTCTATTTGGAGACTGCGTTGCTTTTTGTACCCATAGAGTAGATATAGTTTCATGGAAATACTATTTTCGTCTGTGTCAATATTGTATGTGTAAGATGAATGCTGCACAGTCACAAACGTAATTGAATGACTCCCAATGAGCTAATTGCACTGTTTGTGTTTATGTACTTAATGTACTCTGTATTTACTGTATGTGGACATAAATAAAGCATCTAAAATGTGTGTGTGCGTGTGTGTGTGCGTGCGTGCGTGCGTGCGTGCGTGTGTGTGCGTGTGTGTGTGTGTGTGTGCGTGCGCGCGCGCGTGCGTAAAACTGCTAGTGATAACCTAATGGGAAGACAATGAAAAACTGACCATGACAATGTTCATATCCACTAAGACTCATTTCATTTCCCAGTGGGGAACGTTTGTTTCTGGTGCATCTCATCATGAGCGTGGCTACATGAGTAGGGCTCCGGACTCATGATCAGAGGAAGATCACCGGTTCGAGCCCCGGTCATGGCCGTTGTCAGAAAGTGGTGTTGTTGTTGTTGTTGTCCAGCAGGGGGCACTCTGTCCTCTGGACTTGTCAGTAACAATGCCCCTGTTACGGTGATAGGGACACGTATAGCTGCGAGCGCCGTCCTTCGCATGAGACGCTAAACCGAGGTCCTGACTAAATCTCGGTCGTTAAAGAACCCAGGACGCCTATCGCAAAGAGTAGGGGGTTCCCCGACGTTCCTGGCTTCCCCTTAACTGTGCCTGGTGCCAGTGTATGGCAGCCATTGAGCCTGCGTAGCCCAAGGTTGGGTGCTACACAGCGGTGGTGAAGGAGGCAATTTCCACCCTACATTGTGGGGAGCGCTTTGAGTGTCTAGAAAAGCGCCATATAAATGTAATGAATTATTATTATTATTTATACTGTGTATATCATATACTGTATATTATATACTGTATAGTATATTGTATGTTTTTATACCTGCGTCAAGAGTGTGTTTACCTTGTCGTCATCCAGAGGTTGTTCCGGGTCCAGGTTTTGCTCCAGAGCTCTGAGTTGGTCCTGAAGCTCTGCCTGGAAGTCGTGCACCTCGCTGGGGCTCAGAGCTGCTCCAGGAGCGGCCTGGCCGTGGATCTCCAGCTGGGTCAGCTCGCTCTGAATGACCGGTTCAGGTATACCCCTGCTTAACTGAATGATCTGTTGGGGAACAACACTGTTTAACTGAATGATCTGTTCAGGTATACCCCTGCTTAACAGAATGACCAGTCAAGGTACAATAATACAACCCTCTTTAATTGAATGATTAAATGAATGGTCATGAAGAACAAATCCTGTGATTATGCTGGAAAAACCTCACGCACGATTCCCATTCTGATGTGAATACGCTTTGGTTCTGTATTTCAATGTATTTATGCCGACTGAATTGCACTGAACTACTGGGCCCAAACCGTATTGAGAACGCGAATAAACCCCAGCCATAAATTGCAGGGTCTGAATAAGCTCTGGTCCTGTATGCATCTCAAAAAGAATATCAGTGATCCCAGCTCCTTCCAATCCTACCGTTTAAAAAAAAAAGCCCCCAGACCCATGTTTATCGAGAGATCAACGTTCTGATCCCACAAGGACTTTCCGCCGGATTTGAATCGTGAAATCAATTATCATGGAATTGAAACGTCGATCTCTCCCCATAAACACACCGTGTGGGAGTGTGTGGTCTGTTCATTGTGTTTGTACTGTGTACCTGGTCCAGAGGCTGTTGGTTCTGTTCATTGTGTTTGTACTGTGTGTACCTGGTCCAGAGGCTGTTGGTTCTGTTCATTGTGTTTGTACTGTGTACCTGGTCCAGAGGCTGTTGGTTCTGTTCATTGTGTTTGTACTGTGTGTACCTGGTCCAGAGGCTGTTGGTTCTGTTCATTGTGTTTATACTGTGTACCTGGTCCAGAGGCTGTTGGTTCTGTGTGATGTTCTGTGTGATGATCTGCTGCATGATCTCCAGCCCTCCGGGCTCCAGACAGGTCAGCATCTGGAGGCGAGGACATGGAGCGAGGTCACATTAAACCACAGAGCAGTGGAGCAGTGCTCTCCTCCTGGGTTTGAACCTTTCTGTGTGGAGTTTACATGATCTCTCCTAGGGCTGACCCCTATTAGTCGACTAATCGTTGGAAAGGAGCCGTAGTCGACTGGCCAACCTCTTAGTCGAATATATAAAAAATTACAATATTTTTAAAAAAATTGTATCATTCTTTCCAAAATAAAATAGGCCTAGAAGCGTGGCTAACGCTAATGGCACGCATACCAGAGGCTAACTGCCTACGAAAACAGGCACAGAGGCACTGAAAGAGGATTTCACCCATCTAATGAACACACTAGACTAGACAAATATCAAGATGTATCCATCAGTGGACCAATTGCATGCTTTTGCAGAGGACAAGAAGCCTTCCGTCGACTCCTTCAGACATTAAGCACCCCCACAGCCCAAATGGAATGATAAAAAATCAAAAAATTAAAATTTAAGATATTAAATTTTTTTTTTCTACCAATAGTCGACTAACGGCAAATGTTTGCCAATCATAGTCGACCATCCAAATCCTTAGTCGGGGACAGCCCTAATCTCTCCCCATGTTTGTGTGGGTTTCCTCCGGGGACTTGGTGTATCCTCCCACACCATAGAAAAGACCTTGAACAAGGTACTGGCATTAGAACTGGACTTGGCCCACAGGAGGAGACACCCACTGCTCCTAAATAGTTAGGATGAGTTTAAATGCAGAGGACAATGTCCTGGTATAATGCCAAAATGTACGAGGCAAATACGATTCGAATTATAATTACACAAGATTGATTTCACATTGTTATTGGATGAGAGGCATTCCATGAGTGCGCTTATGACCCACGCGACCTTGCAGCTAGCAATACCGTAAGCGATAAGCAATTATTTATAATAAGCAATAACATACTGAAGGTCCTGCTTGTCCTACAGCCACATTCCTACAACCTATACCTATTGCCGTTACACCTGGGGCCCTGCCAAGAGAGCTCTGGAGGAAGCCACGGTGGAAAATAAGTTACTAAACTCCAATCCCACACATTAGACCGAAACAAAAAGAGAATTAAACAAAGCGCAACACCAAGCGGGACTCTTTTGACTAGAGATCGCAGTTTCACAGCGTTACAGATTCTTCCTATAAGTGTAAAAGCATCAAGTATCAAAAAATTTAAATCCATGCCATTATTTTGGTAAATTGCATATTTGACCACTGCTGCAAGTTAAAAAGTGTGTTTAAAGTGTGTGTGTACATGTGTACCTAGCTGCGAGTTTAAAGTGTGTATGTACCTTGCTGTGCGTTTAAAGTGTATGTACATGTGTACCTTTCTGTGCGTTTAAAGTGTGTGTGTACGTGTGTACCTTGCTGTGCGTTTAAAGTGTGTGTAGCTGTGAGTTAAAGTGTGTGTGTACGTGTGTACTTTGCTGTGAGTCCTGTCCTTACAATGCACCTTGCTGTGAGTTTAAAGTGTGTGTGTATGTGTGCACCTTGCTGTGAGTTTAAAGTGTGTGTGTGTGTGTGTGTGTGTGTGTGTGCACCTTGCTGTGTGTGTGTGTGTGTGTGTGTGTGTGTGTGTGTGTGTGTGTGTGTGTGTGTGTGTGTGTGTGTGTGTGTGTGTGTGTGTGTGTGTGTGTGTGTGTGTGTGTGTGTGTGTGTGTGTGTGTATGCACCGTCACCTTGGCGGTCTTGATGTGCTGCGACACCTTGTGGAAGATGCGGTTGATCTCGGTCACCTTGGGCTCCACCACGTCGCGGCAGGCCGGCCCCCTGCTGGTCATCAGGATGATGGCCTGGTCCCTCACACTGTCCACACGCAGACCGGTGTCCTCCAGCTCCTCCATGACGCGCTGCGGGAGAGAGAGAGGCGTCACACAGGTCACTACTACAGGGTAGTGTTGTCAAAAATATCGAAAAATCGATACATATCAATTCTGAATATTTAAAACGGTTTCAATACTCATTTCCCGAAATATCGATATTTAATTATTCATAAAAAAAAATTATAAGGAAGTTGCATTGTTAATTTCAATACCTGTAATAGTACAGTAGTCCACACACACACATGTGCATTCAGTTAAGTCGGAATATGACTGTAATACAAACGGTTCAGTTTGTCAGGTACATGCAACACAGATTACAGTGTTGACATCTGTCTGCTTGAGAAAATACCATGTTCTGCAATAAAAATTATTGAAGTGAGATGAAGTTATTTTTAAATGTGTGATTTAAAGATAAACAAAGGGTTTTAAAAGTGTTATATTTATCTTCTCGTATAGTACCAGAGAGAAGCTGAGGAGAATCAACCAGCAACAAAAGCAAAATGTATTTAACGAGACGTCACACAGGTTACTACTACAGGGCATCCGTCCAGCCGTTTACACAGTACAGACCAACCATACGTTCATTATATTCATCTCGGTGGACGGTATCGATTGTTGAACTCGAACACACAGTCTATAGGTAATGTAGTTTACAGTAACGATGCAGTGTGTAATGTAATGTTTTATGTTGTATGTGGACCCCCCAGGAAGAGGAGCTGTTGTATACAAGCACAGGATCACAATAAACAAAAAGTCAGCCGCACGGATGAAATATCCATGGAAGTTTAAGTGTAAGACGGAGAAGGTGGGATTCTAAAACTACAACAAGCTACGAGAATTAAAATCTGCAGAGAGATCTCTCTCTCTCTCCTCTCTCTCCCCTCTCTCCCCTCTCTCCCCTCTCTCTTTCCCTCTCTCTCTCTCTCTCTCTCTCTCTCTCTCTCTCTTTCCCTTTCCCTTTCCCTTTCCCTCTCTCTCTCTCTCTCTCTCTCTCTCTCTCCCTCTCTCTCTCTCTTACCTTAACCACCATCTCCCTCTCGGTGGAGGGCAGCTTCTCAGCCTCGTCCAGGTGGATCTGTGTCTGGTAGAGCCAGGTGCTGATGTGGGCCAGGTTCTCATCAAAGATCTCCACCTCATTCTGGTGGCTCTGCAACACACAACAGGGAGGAAAGACTTCAGTAAAACAGAGATGAAAAAGATGCAATGCAGCCAATTAAAAGAATAACGCTCCTTGTTTTATCCAGGAACATTACAGTTTATGCTGTAAAAGTGTAACAAAAAGCATCAACTAACTGTAAATAATTACAAAAAAAGGAATATCATGGTAAGTAAAATCTATGAATGTGTTTAGGAATTCACTCTAAACAGTTAAAAACATAAAAACCTGTCTGATTGTTGTGATTATCATACTTTTAATTGAAGACTTTTATGTGTCTCTTAGGGGCTAAGATTGCTTCATGACCCCAGGGCACATACACCTCATTTAAAAACACATGGGAGCATCTAAAACACAAAAAGGTTATCAATGTGCCTGTTCAAGCTGCTGCGGTCAGGCAAGCTCCTCCGTATACACGCAACAAGGACAGAGAGACTACGGCTAAGCTTCTTCCCTCAGGCCATCAGAACACTGAACACTGATCTCTCCACACACAAGCACACATGAACACACACACACACACACAACACAACATTCTGCACTCGCACACACACAAACGCACCACAGGTCACTTAGGGCGCGTTCACACCTACCCTGTTTGGTCCACTTTAAGTGGACCATGGTCCCTTTAGATCGATAGTCCGTTTGGTTTGTACAGGTATGAACGCAAACCGAACTATAATGAGGACCAAACAAAACCGAACCATGGTCCTCCTATAGTATCTAATCTAGAGCAAATGAGTGACAGGTGCCTAGTGGCGGCGGTCGCACGACCCAACTTGACAGTGCCAAGTGACCGCTTGCGCGCGACCCAACTCAAATGAATGACAGGCGCGCGGACAGTCTCTCTCTTCCCCTCTCTCTCTGCCTCTCTCTCTCCCTCTCTCTCTCTGCCTCTTTCTCCCTCTCTCTCTCTCTGCCTCTCTCTCTCTGCCTCTCTCTCTCTCTACCTCCCTCCCTCTCTCTCTTCCTCTCTGTCTCTCTAGACTGGCGCCGCGTGCGGACAGTCTCTCTCTCTCTCTCTCTCTCTATCTCTCTATCTCTACTCTCTAGTCGACTTGCGCCACGCTCGTAATGACAGTATCTCTCTGCTTTATCACAAGAGACGCTGTCGGCAACTGTTTACATTTGTGAGTGCTAGTCCAATAGATGAACGACTTGGCGACAGCATGTCCTTTGTTAACAAATTAGATCTGCACCAAACAGGGTAGTGTGAACGCAGACCAAAATCAAACAATGTATCATTTTCACATTTGGTCCACCAGAAAGTCCGGACTATCCACGGACTTTCAGGTGTGAACACACGCTTAAACACACAAGAAAAGGACACTAAGAAAATAACTTGTTGCAATTGTTGTATAGTATAGTTAGTAAGAGCAAGTATAGCATAGGGACATAGAAGAAAAACTGCACATTGTATAGGAATGTACATAGGATCCAGTGCATTTAAGTGATTTATTAACATTTTACCATGTCTATTCTAGTTATCTTTTTATTATTATTACTATTTACTATTGTTTTATTGCACAATCGAAGCGGGCATGCCCAACCGCATTTCACTGTATGCCCTGGTATGTATGTGATGAATAAAACTCTTGAATCTTGAATGTGAAAATCAGGCGGTTGTTTCTCTGGACTGCATCGACGTCGATACATCCTGCGCCCATATATAGAGACGTCCTCACCAGCACGGTGCTCAGCCAGTCCTCGGTCCAGGTGCGGACGCGGCCCCAGCCCTCGTTCAGCCCACACATCCTGTCCTCCAGCTGGGCCTCGCTGCCCTCCACCAGGGCCTGCAGCCCGGCGCTGGCCTCCATCAGTCTGCCTTACGACGCTCCGACTCCTTCAGCAGGCCCTGGAGAGAAGCACACGCATGGCAGACATGTTGAAGGTTTAGAATTAAGACACACACCACTCAAGATACATTCAACACTGCATACAGTGCCGTTATACCTCTGACTAGTTTAAAGACACAGTCCGGGAAACGTTTGTCTCCACATACTGGCGGTGAGAGTAAGTAGTTATCCTTTTCTCAAACGCTTTTTAGGTTTTCCCGCCATTTTCGCATTTTTTGTTGTTCATCTCTTCATCTCTGGTCTCTGGCAAACTAACCAAAACACATCACGGGGGGGGGGGGGGGGGCAGTGGCTCGGTCGTCTGGTAGCGTGTCGAAGTATCCTTGAGCGAGACACTTAACCCCTAATTGCTCCCGATGAGCAGGTCGGCACCTTGCATGGTCGCCTCCGCCGCTGGCGTGTGAATGTGTGAGTGAGAGGAACACAAATTGTAAAGCATTTTGGATAAAAGCTGCTATATAAATGCACCATTTAACATTTACCGGTGTGCCGGCGTGGGGACGTCTACGCAGACACTGCTCTGGTATATATACTGAGAAACAAAGATGGAGTCCCCTGGTGGTGGTGGTGGTCTCAATCAGCACTGTGTGAACTAGTTTGGGTAAGGGCTTAAACACGACAGACGTTCATTTATATGTAAAAGTTCCACACAGCAACTTTAAGATGAGATACATAACCACAGTACCACACACACACACATATAGACCTGTTCTAACTTGACAACATGAACATTCTGAATAGGCCCCTTTGTATTTCCTGTTGCGATGTTTGTCAATACGGTTGCTGACAGGAAATAAACAGGGCCAAAGCCGTTCCCCTAGCAACGGAATATCAACCAATAACTCTGGAAAGGTCTATATAAACACACACACAATAAATTGAAGATGAGGCACATAACCACACACACACACACACACACACACAGCTACTCACATTAGCCCAAGCAATCTCTGAATCGATGTCGGCAGGCATGTCCCCAGAGGAGTTCTTCTGCTGGAGCTGAGCCTCGCTAGGGGTCAGCCAGTCCTGCAGGGCGGCGCTGTCCTTGTGGAACTTCTGAGCCAGAGACAGAGCCTTCTCCAGGTCCTGCTTCCCCTCCGTCACCTGGGGAGAAGAAGAGAGAGAGAGAGACGGGTGTCTTTATCCGTCTTCATATCACGTGTGATAAACACTGGGTACTGGTTGTTCAGCTGATTTTACAGCAGGGCTGCCTCCTCTTCATCGACTAATCCGTTCTTAAGAAGACTAATACTTTGTATAGTGTTTATGTAGGTGGTTTTCAATTTCTATTTCTTTTATTTTTTTACGTTATTTCTTGGGAAAGTACATCTCTGGTATTTCTCTATTTTTACAAGATTTAACACGGTCTATGTTTACAAGACTGCAATCATTTGCAGCAGGACAGTAATATGAACATTGATTTGTCGATTCGAGTATCTTTTCAAAATAGTCACCAAAATCAAAATGACCAAAATCAAAAACACCAAAAGTGATTATTATGCGACCAATTATATATTTTTAGGAGAGAACAACCCTAGGAGTGCTGTATATGTGAATATTATAAACTAGGTAGAATAATGTATATTATTATTATTATTATTATTATTATATTATTATGATGTTCTATTCTACTATTATTATTATAAAAAAAATTATATATATTATATTATTATTTATATGTATATTATTATCTGATTTTCCTGCTTGTCCCTCCCCGTGCCCCATGACGCCTGCATGGATAAAGCGGCTCTTGAGTACCTGGGCCC
>NC_140169.1:138912693-138930410 GCF_963971535.1 Notolepis coatsorum | reverse complement strand
GACAGTGTGTGATATATATATCATATTTCAATACAGCTGATTAACAAATTGTTTTACAAACTCTAATGTCAAGATTAAAAAAATTAAAATGTATTTGAAGAGTTTTAGTTTTTACAGGCACAGAAAAATATGTCCACACACACACACACGCTGACCTGGTGACTGAGCTGGTCGTAGCGGGAGTTGAAGGCCTCTAGTTTCTCACTAATGAGCTCGTCCAGGATCCCTCCGTCTATCAGCGTCTGACCCAGTTCTCTGATCTGGGTCCGGTTGTCCCCCGGATGGCGCAGAACACACTCCAGAGACTGGCGGGGGGATGGACAGACAGAGGGAGCGAGAGAGACGGAGAGAGAGAGAGAGAGAGAGGGATGGTGAGTAGACAAGCGACGGCGATAGAGAGCAGAACAGACCGACAGCACTTGCTTTGACGCCACTTTTGTTGTTTACGACGTAGGTCGTGCAATGTAGCCTGGAGTGACTCCTTTAATTAGGAGAGAGAGAGAGAGAGAGAGAGAGAGAGAGAGAGAGAGAGAGAGAGAGAGAGAGAGAGAGATGGAGTGAAAGAGACAAGGGAGGGAGATGAAGACAATCAAAGAAGAAAGAGTGAGAGTAAAGGAGACAGCAGAAGAAAAAAGGGAGATCGAGAGGGAATGAAATAAAGAAAGGCAGAGAGAAAGACAAAGGAGAGAGAGAGAGAGAGAGAACAAGAGATAGAGAGAGAGAAAAGGACAGAGAGAAAAGGACAGAGAGAGAGAAAAGGACAGAGAGAGAGAGAAAAGGACAGAGCGAGAGAGAGAGAGAGAGAGAGAGAGAGAGAGAGAGAGAGAGAGAGAGAGAAAAGGACAGAGAGAGAGAAAAGGACAGAGAGAGAGAGAGAGAGAGAGAGAGAGAGAGAGAGAGAGAGAGAGAGAGAGAAAAGGACAAAGAGAGAGAGGGGGGGGGGCCTTGTCTTGAAGGGTCTTCATCTTCCTCGATCACCATGTGACGCTACAGAGCCGGACGTGTGATTGAAGTGAGAGTGACACGGCTGCCGCAGGCCGGACAGATATAGCAACATGGACACACGGAGCTTCAGACTAACGAGGAGGATTAACAGACAGACAATCAAGGGTCTCGGGAGCACCGGGGAGCGAGACATGAAACATGCGTTTCCCGTACATGTCAACACAACACTATGAATAATGTCTCGTCTCGCATGCTGTCATCACTGCTCAGACTGGGAATACTGGTGAACTGTGCCAGTTGTTGTATCTGCGTGTATGCGTGTGAGAGTGTGTATGTGCGTGTGTATTTGCGTGTGCGTGTGTGTGCGAGTGTGTGTGTGTATGTATCTGCGTGTGTGTGTGTGTCGTACCTCCAGCGCCTGGTTCACAGCCTCCGTGCTCTCAGGCAGGTTGTCCGCAGACTGGACCTTCTCCTCCAGAGTGTTGAGCCAGCCCTGCTCCACATCCAAGTACTGGAGCAGCTCCATCCAGCAAGACCACACCTCCTAGAGAGGACACACACATGTGCAAAAGGTCAGAGGTCGGTCGTGACTTTGCACCGACTCACTTTTATTCCCCTCGCCGAAGCGACCTTCACAAATCCATGTCGTCTAACCGGAGGCTCAAGAGAAGATACTACCCACAACAAGCCACGGTTCAACAGAGCGAGAGCGACAACTAAACTAAAAATAGACGCATGCGAACTGGAAATATAATTTACGAGCACAGTGTGCAAGTTCAATGATCCCCCCCCCCACTTCCGGTAGGTTATAATACACTATTATTCATTTTAGAATTGAATTAAAGATTAATTTCTCAAAATTGTCAGCAACCTACACCACCAGTATCTCCCTGCTTGCTAGTGCCTCCTTTCTCCAAGAAGCTACGGTGAGCTTTGTTGTTGAGCAGTTAGACTCTGTAACTACAGCTCTACTGTGAGCTGTGTTAACATTTACATTTAGTCATTTAGCTGACGCTTTTATCCAAAGCGACTTACAAGTTCTGTACGACAGGTCATCAGGAAGGATACAACTCTATCAGCTGAGTAACAATATTCATCAAAGTGTTGCGTGTTACAGTGTAGTTTAGTTTATTAGGACAAGGTTAGTTAGGGTTCGATTATTTTTCTTTTTTCAGATAATGGTTGAAGAGGTACGTCTTTAGTCGATGGCGAAAGATTGGACGGGGTTCGACTGTCCAAACTGTGGTGGGTAGTTCATTCCACCATTGTGGGGCAAGGACTGAGAATAGGCGGCTTCTCTTTGATGACCCTCCGGGAGCTTGGATAGGAGTAGGTCTGAGGCGGCCAGAAGATGCAGAGCGTAGGGGTCTTGAGGGTGTGTAGTTAGAGACCATTGACCGGAGGTAGGCGGGAGCGGTTCCCTTTGCCGCACGGTATGCTAGGTCGAGGGCCTTGAAGCGGATTCGTGCAGCAATGGGGAGCCGGTGCAGGTCCCTAAGAAGTGGGGTGACATGGGTCGACTTCGGTAGGTTTGAGATCAGGCGGGCCGCTGCGTTCTGAATGAGTTGAAGAGGCTTGGTGGCAGTGGCCAGGAGGCCAGCAAGCAGTGCGTGTTGTTGAGCAGTTAGAGTAACTACAGCTCTACTGTGAGCTGTGTTGTTGTTGAGCAGTTAGAGTAACTACCGGCCTACTGTGAGCCGTGTTGTTGAGCAGTTAGAGTAACTACAGCCCTACTGTGAGCCGTGTTGTTGTTGAGCAGTTAGAGTAACTACAGCCCTACTGTGAGCCGTGTTGTTGTTGAGCAGTTATAGTAACTACAGCCCTACTGTGAGCCGTGTTGTTGAGCAGTTAAGAGTAACTACAGCCCTACTGTGAGCTGTGTTGTTGAGCAGTTAGAGTAACTACCGCTCTACTGTGAGCCGTGTTGTTGAGCAGTTAGAGTAACTACAGCCCTACTGTGAGCCGTGTTGTTGAGCAGTTAGAGTAACTACAGCCCTACTGTGAGCCGTGTTGTTGAGCAGTTAGAGTAACTACAGCCCTACTGTGAGCCGTGTTGTTGAGCAGTTAAGAGTAACTACAGTTAGGGCGGCTAGGTGGTGTAGTGGGCAAGGCACTCGCCACCAGTGTGGAGACGCTAGGATTCGCGTGTTCGAATCCAGCTCTCCACATTGTTTTCAGTTTAGCTGGTCGTCCGCAGTAATACACATTGGCCGTATTACGGGGAGGGAAAACTGAAGGGTGGGGATCGAACGTTGTGAACAAGCGACTCCTACAAGTCGGTTGGTGCGCCTGCACAGTAGAATCAGGAAGTGTCGGGGGCAGCGTGAGCCTCCCACGCGTTACTCCTCGACACTGAGAGATCGAGCTGCGCAGGTGAAAAGATGCGACTGCTGTTACCTCAAGTACCGGAGGGGACTTGTGCTATGTATGACTTAGTCCACATTGCAGCCGGCTTGTGGGAGGCAAGAAACAGCGTTCGTGACAGGGGAGGGTTGAATTGGATGATACGAAATTGGGATGGGAGGAAATATAGAAAAATGGGAGAAAAAGTGGATAAAAAAAAAAGAAAAAAGTAACTACAGTTCTACTGTGAGCCATGTTGTTGAGCAGTTAAGAGTAACTACAGCCGCGGCGGTCAGGTGGCGTAGCGGACATTTGTGCTCGTCACCAATGCAAGAGGCTGCGGTCTCGACTTCCGGAGAGTCAGCATTGCCTTGGCTCGGGCTGATCGCTATACTAACTCGTTTGGCTGAGTTAGGGGGAGGGGAGCCATGGGTGGGTCATGGGCGTTGTGGACAGCGACCCCTACAGTTCGGTCGGGGCGCCTGCTCAGCGAGGGTAGGATCTGGAGAGAGGCAGTGCGACCTTCCACACGTTACACTCTCCCGGTGAGAATCTGCGCGGCCAGGCTGGCTGCCGGCTGGCTGCACATGCGTCGGAGGAAAGCATGAGACAGTCTCCGGCCTCTCGGACCAACAGTAGGGGAAAGTGCGCAACAACCAGGAAGGGGGTTGGGAATTGGCATAACGACTAACAGTGGGATGGGAGAAAAATCGGAAAAAGAAGGAGGGGGAAAAAGATAAAAAATAAAAATAAAAAAGAGTAACTACAGCCTGGCGCTTTCAGTTAAGCGTAACTACAGCCAGGGCGGCTGGGTGGCGCAGCTGACATTGCGCTCGTCACCAACGCAAGAGACACCGGTCTCGAATCCGGCTGTCAGCGTTGCCTCCGGCTTGGGCCGGCCGTCATACTGACTCAATTGGCAGAGTTAGCGGGAGGGAAGTCGAAGGGTGGTAGTGTGGTCGTTGTAAACAGCGACTCCTACAGGTCGGTCAGGGACGCGTGCACAGCAAAGAGAGTCCGCGCTGGCAGGTGAAAAGATGTGACTGGCTGCCTCCACATGTATCGGAGGGGACATGCGATGGGCTTCTATCCTCCCTACGACCAGCCAGTGGGGGGCACATGCGAGCAACGATCAGGACAGGGGAGGGAGAATTGGCACGAGAGGAAATTGGGATGGGAGAAAAATCACAGAAAAAGGGGGAGAAAAAGTAGATAAAGAAAAAAAATAGTAACTACAGCCTGGCGCTTTCAGTTAAAGGAAAACTCAAAAATTTTGGGAAATTAGCTTATTTGCCATCTACCCTGGAGTTAGACAAGAAGATGCATACCTTTTTCTTCTCTGTGCATGCAGTAGGAGTAGGAAGACGTTTGGAACTACTGTAGGCTAATGGAGGAACCTACTTCCAGTGACTAACGCTAAGCTAGGCTAACGGTGCGCGTCTTCCTACTCCTACTGCATGCACAGAGAAGAAAAAGGGTATCGCTGCTGTCGGGACAAAACCTCATAACTCCAAAAACCCAACTTTTCAGCAGATGAAAAAAACGAACACAGATTTGAGGGTGAATAGAGTTAGGAGTTTTAGACAGATGATCGGTTTAATGCTTTCCCATTGTTTAAACTTTGTAAAACCCACACACACATATGGAGGATGAACTACGGAGTTGATTTATATAATAAAAAAAAATTAAAAAAATGGAGTTATGAGGTTTTGTCCCGACAGCAGCGGTATGCATCTTCTTGTCTAACTCCAGGGTAGATGGCAAATAAGCAAATTTCCCAAAATGTTGGAGTTTTCCTTTAAGAGTAACTACAGCTCTACTGTGAGCTGTGTTGTTGAGCAGTTACAGTAGAGTAACTACAGCCCAGCTCTTTCAGTTTCACTGGCCTCAGCGCTACAGGAGAAGACGTGCCCTGGGGGCGTACAAGGGAAGTGGTGGAGATGGCAGCGACTGTCGGAGTGAAGTCAGGGATGATACTGAAGGAGTATAAGCGGTTTGGATACTGAAGTCTACCCAACAAGCCGACCCGGTTGCCTCTGGACCAGCAGCCACAGCACTAGTGTCCATGGTGCCGACACCTTTATCTCAGATTTAGCACTTTGTGTTTTTTACAAAGGTAACCTTATGAAGCAACAACTATGAAGACACAATCAGCCTACAATCTATGTTCAGTTTCTCCAGCGTTTCTGCTGCTGAGCCATTTGGCCCGTTTGACCTACTGTACTGTACTTTTCTGCCACGGTCTACACTTTTTGCATTGCTCTTATTCTGTCTATTTTATATACTCATTTTATGTCTGCACTTTATGCATTGCTTTCATTTTGTCAGCTGAATTAGAATTGCATAGAATAATTATGCCCACATGTCTATTTTATGTCACTGCTGTGAAGCACTTTGGGCTGAAATTCTTGCATGAACGGTGCTATACAAAAGAAGTTTATTATTATTCGAATTACTTGGTAACTTATTATATTACTGCGTGACTTATATTACTACTGTGCTTCAAAGAAATATGTGTATTAATCTAGCTACCAGTGTATTTAGATCAAATGCTTTATACATCATGTAAACCTTATTCTTGCATAATTGTATTTGTGGTGTGTGGATGGCTGGTTTGAGCTACACCTGCCCTGGGTCAAGCTAACCAGACCTGGGATCAGCTACACCTGCCCTGGGTCAAGCTAACCAGACCTGGGATCAGCCACACATGCCCTGGGTCAAGCTAATCAGACCTGGGATCAGCTACACCTGCCCTGGGTCAAGCTAATCAGACCTGGGATCAGCCACACCTGCCCTGGGTCAAGCTAACCAGACCTGGGATCAGCTACACCTGCCCTGGGTCAAGCTAACCAGACCTGGGATCAGCTACACCTGCCCTGGGTCAAGCTAACCAGACCTGGGATCAGCTACACCTGCCCTGGGTCAAGCTAACCAGACCTGGGATCAGCTACACCTGCCCTGGGTCAAGCTAATCAGACCTGGATAAGTAATCAGTGTGCACAGAATAAATTGGCCATCCTCACACACACACACTACTGAGGAGAGCCTTTGTCATGATCTGCTCCTGGTTTGTTACATCTTGCCACTCTCTTCATTAAACCAGTTTGTCTTCACCATCATGTGTGCCTGTGTCTCTGTGTCGGAGAGCCTGTAAAAAGCCACTTGGTGACGTGTGGATACAAGCTTTGGATAAAAGCGTCAGCTAAATTACTTAATGTAATGTAATGTGTGGCAGCAGGGTCGACTGCTACAGTATTCAATATTACTTTTCTGTCCCGCATAATCGGCATGCTGTCCATCATTTTGGTCACGACCCTACAAGATGAAAAGGGATCGGCCATTGCATTATATTTCAGAAAGCATCGGTTTGAAAGTAAAACATTGGTTGTTGAGAATACGTTCATTTAATCTCTCTTGCGAGTGCTTGAGGGCAAATCCCTCGATTTATGGAAAGAACAAACTAAACATTAAACGACTTTCTGGTCCATCGTTTTATGAGATGTGTGCATTTTATATATGGGTATAACTCTATATAATTGTTTATGACCTACATTAAAAAAAACAATATACTGTGTAACACAATATGCTGACAGCTGACATTTGTCTTTTATATTAGAGGTACCCAGCGAACGATAATCCTAGATGTGAGACACCGCCATATTAACCCTTTCACTACCACACTACCAAAGGGTTAACCCTTTCACAGAGACAACACAGGAGGTTAACCATTTCACTGCCAATGCGACAGAAGGTTAACCCGTTCACTACCACACTACAGAAGGTTAACCGTCTGTAGTGTGGTAGTCAGGGAGCGAAATTAACTTTTTGACTCACCGGCCAGTGGCGGGTAGATGGGAAGAATCTACCCGCCAAGCATATTTCTTACCCGCCAACTTTTCTTTGATAACATTTTTTTTTATATATATATTATATAATCATACTTGTGGTTGTGTTATCTGCGATAAGATAAAGCAGGGCTCGCAACTCAGTCGTAGTTCCAAGGTGTTTTATTTGACAAAAAAAGGCAGATGCAACGTTTCGACCCTTCTGGTCTTCTTCTTCTGGTCTGCTTGAAGAAGACCAGAAGGGTCGAAACGTCGCATCTGCCTTTTTTTTTTGTCAAATAAAACACCTTGGAACTACGACTGAGTTGCGAGCCCTGCTTTATCTTATGTATTACTGTTTTTACAGTTTGGCTCAGCACCAACAAACGGAGGATGTGCGTTATTTATTTTTTCTGTGTGTTATCTGCGAGACATCGCCACCTCGCTGTCTGCAAACAGCTCCACTGTCTGTGTGTATACTCGAGTGGCCTCCAGCTCCAGCAAGGATTCTCCGGGGGTGCAGCTGGACCCTAAACGCTACATTCAGCATGCAAAAGAATTCTCCGGCGCTGCACCTGGACCCTAGTCAGCAGCCCTCACTCATGCGATGTAAACCAGGGACTCGAATACGCATGTTGTTGTTGTAGCCAGGACATTGATGCCAAGAGCTATCTGTAGCTACTGCTGGATGGCGTTGGGACAACGCCTCAGTGAACTATTTAGTTTACTGCGACATTTCGTAGTGACTAGTTACCTAGCCAACGGAGGTATTATGCACTGGACTATTGCTGGAGGATTTGTTGATGTCGGGAGCTATCCGTAGCTAGCCGGCTGGATAACGTTACACAATGCCTCGTGTATTAAACTAAGTGAATAGTTGACTGGGTCATTTTGTAACGGTAGCTAACGTTATCTCACGAAGGTCCCACACTGACTAGACTAACGTCACGGTGAGGCAATAGCCTCTGTTTACATGCAGGCATACAGGGGGTAGGAGCAGCAGTGCTAAGTGCTAACTAACGTCAATGTGACTCGGAGGCAATAGCCTCTGTTTACATGCAGCATACAGAAACAGGTGGGGAGGGGGTAGCAGCAGCAGTGCGCGGTGCGCGCTTCATGTCTGCTGAGACAGCGAGTGAGAACTCCGCTAAAGAATTTGATCATGATTTTCGGTTTTCACATGACTATTTGATTGAGCGCCACACGGCGCTCAGACGTCTCAGTGGGAGGCGCCAAACGTAAAAACTGAGCGCAAATGGCGGGTGGCGCTCTCTAGTTTCGGTCCCTGGTGGTAGTGAAAGGTTAGTGTGGTAGTGAAAGGGTTAAAGAAAACTCCTTTCACTTTAGCTATAAAAGGGGAAGAGGAGCACAGAAAGAGTGGATGGATTTCAATAGATGCACTCATTCCTTTGTTCTTATTCATGGAAGACAAAGAAATATGGGGGGGGGGGGGGCAATAATATATGACTATATTCATTAGGGATGGTACCGAACCGAAACACGTCGGTACTACCGAGTATCGAATCAAGTGATACCAAAAAAAAAAAAAAAATTATATATTTTTTTTTAACTTTTTTTTTTTTTTTTGTCAACGTTCACACGCACAATATATGCTTACCTAGGATTTTACTTGATTCAACAACAAAGCAGTCGGAGCAATGGCAAGCCGAAAACTGTCGAAATTGTAGTTATTTGAAGTTTGGATTTTTTTTTTTCACGGCTGAGGTGAACATTTCTTGAGACTAAAGTACCGGAAAAAAGGTACCGTTGGGTACCGGTATTGATTCACCGGTACCGGTACCGGTTAAAATGTGAAAGGTACCATCCCTAGGGGGGGGGGGACAATAATATATGACTATATTCATACAATATGAATCTAGGTAGCAGCAGTTCAGAGTCTGACAGTGGAACGTCGTCCCGTCTCTCTGCGTAGGAGTGTGATGAAGAACCTTCACGCTGGCCTCAGCCGACCGACCTCAATCCACTGGACTGTTATATGTGTTCCCGATTTGACAGTCGGGAGCAAATAAAAACACACACACCCACACACACACACCCACACACTGTTCACACACACACCCTGTTCACACACACTCACACACACTGTTCACCCACACACACACTGTTCACGCCGACTCACGACACATCCAGAGATATGCATTGCCGAAAGAAAGACTCGCACAACACATCCAGAGTTGAATAATAATGCATGCCAAAATAAAGTCACAGCTCCATGCGCTCTAGGGTGCAGTTGTCCCGGTTACATGACTTAAGTTTTGCGTTCGTGTCGTACAAATCAGACCATTGTGACTAGGAGGCATAGTCATAGCTCTATGGTGTTAACCCCCCCCCCCCACACACACACACACACACCCACACCTTCCCTGGGTCAGATGGTTGCTACAAAGACACAACCCTCCAACCATGACCCTAATCTATATTAGATTAGATATTATATTATTATTATTATATTATATATATTGTAACTGTTTATTGTAAGGAAAATATAACTGAGAGGGCATACATACCCTCATCTGCACCTTGACTTATTTACACTGCCTACTTGCCCATACTCGGTGTTAATTATATTGTTATATTGTTTACACTGCCTATTTTTTTTTTTTTTGTATTGTACTTTTTACTTCTCCACTGTACTATCATTTTATGACCTGTATCATGCCTTCGTGGACTATGTATTTACAGGACTCAACACTGTAATCAATAAGCGTGATCGATATTTGGAATGGCGATCAGGTATTGGAATAATCTTTTTGGATAACATTTGATCTCAGGTAAGGAATTTATTTTACCAGTTTTCACAGAGATATAAGCTTTTGCCCTATGCACGTGTGTGTGTGTGTGTGTGTGTGTGTGTGTGTGTGTGTGTGTGTGTGTGTGTGTGTGTGTGTGGCTGTGATCGCTGATGAGGAAATGAGAGAATCGATTTTTCAGCCCGCCTCTATAGCGTGCATAAGTACACATATACTATCGATAATCTAGCGTTTATTTGAAAACGATTCATAAATAGGCCGAAAAATGACAATGTTTTTGTGTATGCTAGAATATTTCAGTAAATGCCTTTTATCACGGAATCTATATATTTTCCTGAAAAACGAGGGCTTTTCAAAATGCTATAAAACGAAAATGAACCGATTAAAAAACAATCCGTTTCAACAATGTTGACAGCAAACAAGTCATTGATAAGCGACAGGCAGATTAGACACATAGCCATAATGTAAGACAGAGATTATGCGTTCACAACGCTATCATTGAAGTGGGTGGTGGCATTAAACCATGTTTCCAATGTTAATGGCTGGGCACTCAAACTAACTTTATTTTTTTTTATCCATATTTTCTCCCATCCCAATTTTCGTATCATCCAATTCAACCCTCCCCTGTCACGAACGCTGTTTCTTGCCTCCCACAAGCCGGCTGCAATGTGGACTAAGTCATACATAGCACAAGTCCCCTCCGGTACTTGAGGTAACAGCAGTCGCATCTTTTCACCTGCGCAGCTCGATCTCTCAGTGTCGAGGAGTAACGCGTGGGAGGCTCACGCTGCCCCCGACACTTCCTGATTCTACTGCGCAGGCGCACCAACCGACTTGTAGGAGTCGCTTGTTCACAACGTTCGATCCCCACCCTTCAGTTTTCCCTCCCCGTAATACGGCCAATGTGTATTACTGCGGACGACCAGCCAAACTGAAAAACAATGTGGAGAGCTGGATTCGAACACGCGAATCCTAGCGTCTCCACACTTGCCCACTACACCACCTAGCCGCCCCGGCACTCAAACTAACTGTTAATGTATATACATACAGTGGCTTGAAAAACCATCTGTGGTTCTAGTTATTAAAAGTGACAAATGAAACCACTACTTGGAAACACTGAAACAAAGTTACAACATTAGACAGTTTCCATGTAATTATAGTGCATTTTCTATGAGTGTAAAATAGATCATATATTAATAGTTAAAGGAACACGCCAACACCATGGGAAATGCGTGTATCGTCTTCTCCAGAGTCAGACAAGAAGATAGATACCGGTTTCCTCTCTGTGTGTTCAGTAGAAAGCTATCCGGCTTCAAGCTAGCCTAGTTTAGCACAGATGAATGGAAGCGAATACCACTAGCCTAGCTTAAAACTCTGGTTGTGTGTATTTCGGGCCCATACAGCTAGGCTAGACGGTCCGTATCCACTTAGGCTGGCCTGCAACTGGATTGCTTACTACTGAACACACAGTCTTATCTTCTTGTCTGATCCTGGAGAAGACGGTCAGCTGTTTCCCATAATGTCGGCGTGTTCCTTTAAAGGGAATCCCACTAGACCACACAAGAAAGCCCAGTGGAAGCGGCCGAGGTCAGCCGCCCAGTGAGCAGCTAGTAGGAGAAAACAAATCTTAAAACCTTAAAGTGAAAATTCACCCTAAAGTAGAATTCACACGTTATGTTTCCATAATTGATCAATTCAAAACGTTATTCATGTAATACCGTATGCAACGTAACTGAAACCTACTACACACAAAGCACCCAATGTAGATTTCAGTTATGTTCAGTCAACTTGTACAGACAGGATTTTATCGATTAATTCGAATGAATGATTTAGGACGATTTTGAAAAATTCAAACCGATTTTCAAAACAAATTTTTTTTTTTTTTTTATATATAGTCACCTTTTATTTTACAAAAAGTAATGTTTGGTGAAAGTTAGATTTGCACTTTATTAATCCCAATAGAGAAATTCATTCTTGTTTGATGATCAAGAGGCACATTTTATTTGTTTTAAGTGAAGTTTGGTGAAAAAGCAAGTAATTTCACTATTAATCCCAATAGGGACATTAATTTTTGTTTGATCAAGAGTAACCTTTTATATATATTATTATTATTATTATTATTTTTTTAAGTGAAGATTGGTGAAAGTTAGGTTTGCACTTCAATCCCAATAGGGAAATTCATTTTGGTTTGATCATTTTTTTATGTCAAATAAAAACAAAGGTTATTTAATTATTTCCTTGGTGTTTCTAGTTTTCAAGAGAAAACAATCGATTAAAATCGTAAATCGGATTTTTTTTTTAAATCTGAGATTTTATTTTTAGGCCATAGCGCCCAGCCCTACACCATTGGTACTGTAAGTAGGGGAATAGGGTTAGAGTTCCACAACCATCAGAACTATCCCTTTAACTGTCCAAGACCATTTAAAAACCATCAGAACTATCCCTTTAACTGTCCAAGATCATTTCAAAACCATCAAAACGAACCATTTACCTGTCCAAGACCATTTCAAAACCATCAGAACTATCCCTTTAACTGTCCAAGACCATTTCAAAACGATCAGAACTATCCCTTTAACTGTCCACAAACATTTTAAAAGCACCACTGAAAAGCTTTAGGGTGGATTTTTATTTAAAATAGCTATGCACCTCTTTTGTTTTTTTCCCAATCTGAAGAAGGGGATCTTTAGGAGAACATCCGTTTTAAAATGTCAGCTCCAATTTAGAACCCAGGAATAACTGGGGAAGAATGCGTGTTATTCTCAGGAGGCCATGCAGTCGTTTCTCTGCCCCTTAAACCAACACACATCACCCACACAAACCCACAGCTGTGGGGACACTGCACTGACTTCACGCCGTGACCCTCACCACGGACACACGCCTAACCCTAATTGACCCTAACCCTAATGTGTTGGTCGCAAAGGAAAGCAAACAGTTGCGATTGGAGGATCAAGAAAAGAGGGCGGGGTTTGAGATCCCCCAATATCCCGAGAATTGTCCTTCCCCCCCCCCCCCCCCCGACGATAGACGACCAGATGTTCCCACAAGGAAGGGCGTCAACCCATCTTTATATCCTCGTGGGGACATTTGGTCATAGGAAAGCAAGCCCCGACCACACACACACACACACACACACGCATTACCTCCAGAGTGTGACACTTGCTCTTGAAGCGGTCGCAGAGCTTCTGGTAGTTGGCCAGTACTCCTCCCAGCTCTGAGGTCAGCTCCTGTCCACTGCCACTGCCACTGCCGCCACCAGGGGGCGATGTCCTAGACACCAGCATGTTGATGCTGTCCTTCAGAATCTTCACTCTCACCTCCTTCTGCAGCACGTCCTCTTTAGCTCTCTGTAGGGGGGGGTTATGAAAATTTTATTTTGAGATTCAGAAATAGAATTAGGACAGCACAACACAATAGACGCACATGCATGCATGCACGCACACACAGACAAAACCAAACGCATTACTGCATGTGTACACACAATTTCCAGTGAATTTCTATAAGAATTCAGGATTTCTATACGGATTCATGGCCCTCATTCATTGACTTTCATGTAATGTGAAGCTAACATGTAGTATGAAGCTAATTCCAGTACCTCAGAAACCAAAACACTGGTGCAAATGCTTTTCTGGCCACGGACAGACTCGATTCTAAATCAGAATGGGCTTCTTCTGTATCTATCTGTACATATAAAAAACTATCCCTTTAAAGTGGGCTCGTCGTTTTGAAAAGGCGCCCGCGTCTCGCCGTGTGTCTCTCCTGACCTTCATCTCTTCCAGCGCTCCCTCCAGCTCCTCAGGACTCTTGTACTCGAAGTCTCGCATGAGGAACTCCTCGTCCACCTGGGCCATCCACTCCTGCATCTCCGCCAAGTCCTTCTTCAGGTTCACCTGCTTCTCCTTGCTCTCCGCCACTCGCTCCTGGTGGCTCAGTAACTATAGAGGGACAGGATTTCACATTCAGATTCAGCTTTTTTAAATGTACATACATTCAGAAAAAAAAACGTGAGATGAAAATCCATCAAAATCAGTGTTGTTGCTAATCATACATATGCTAGCCTGTTTTTTAACAATAATTTGTGATGCCATCACAAACACCGGCATTTAAAGGGTACAAATAAAAAAGATTCCTGCACCAGAATGCAGGAAATGAAGTCTTTGTAACCAAACTGGTCAGTAACATGGGTCTCCCAGTCCCTCCGCTCTGCAGTAAACAGAAAATAAATGTCCCTTCCCACTTTATTCAATCAGGAGATTATTTTACTTGTTTCAAGAACACATTTGCTTCAAATTAGTTTTTATCAGACCATTTCTGCAGTGTGGAGTTCTCTCTCCTGATTGGATAAAGTGATACACACGTAATCAAAACCATAATTTATGAACCCTTGAGGCGGAGAACCATATGTAACCATTTTGAAACATTGACAGCCCCATATTTGCGGCTGTAAAGTGGCATCCAAATCAATCTGAGAGTGAATGTGATGCATCAGCCAGAAATACTGAAGCCCTACTGTCTTTTAGGATAAATGTGCACGACACTCCCAACTTAATAATTAGGTTAGAAGGGCGGCTGATTGGCGCAGTGGGCAAGGCACTCGCCACTAACGCAGGAGATGCTGGTATCGAGCCCAGCTCTCGGCGTTGCTACCGGCTTGGCCGGTCGTCATACTAACACAATTGGCAAGTGTTAGAGGGTGGGGGGGCCGGTGGGTGGGGATTGGACGTTGTGGACAGCGACTCCTACAGGTCGGTTTGGTGACGCCGGTGCGGCGGAAACAGGAAGTATCGGGGGCAGCGTGAGCCTCCCACACGTTACTCCTCCTCGCCACTGAGAGATCGAGCTGCTGCGGTGAAAAGATGCGACAGGCTGCCTCCTTGTGTACCGGAGGGGACATGTGATGCAAGGCTCCTATCCTCACTACAGCCGACCTGTGGGAGGCATAGTCTAGCAACGTTCAAGACAGGGGAGGGAAGAATTGGAAATACGAAATTGGGATGAAAAAATTTAATAAAAAAAACATGGTTCATCTAAAAACTTTAAAACTTCCCAAGCATTCATTTCATGCAGGGCATGGAGTAAAATGATAGGTTGTTGCAATAAATGTTTGTTCTTATCGTCAACATAGCCTATAAAAAGACCAAAACCATCAAACCAACATTTCTTCTATTTACAATACCAGATTATAACTCATGTCCACAAGTCATAGAACCCCATTGTTTACCAAAAACCACTAAAACACAGAGCTGTACTGTTTGTTTTTGGTCAGTATAATTCATCATGTTAAAACTAGGGCTGAGACTTTATCGCGTTAATTTCGATTAATTACAGTAACTACAGAAAAAAATCGAACGTAAAACAAATTACGCATCTTATCGCACGTCGCGGCACTTTGCTCTCGTCTGTCGGCTCCGGGCTGCGTTTTCGCCGATCAACCAATACATTGTTGGAAAGGTAAATTTGACGCCTTTCGATCATCACCCCACTCAACCTACAGTATAGCGTGCTTCGGGTCTTGAGTGAGAAGATGAAACATCCGGCAAACGTCATTTGACAAGCCGTTCGGACGAGGAAGTCCTTTGTTTTGACTCGAGAGGCGAAATAAAGGCAGTGGACGGCCATTTTGGATAATCACGCTGAATTATTGCGGTACACACATTACAAAAACCTTTGTGAAATACTCATTTTCCATGGGATTTTTATAAACTTTGGACCTGTATGACTATAAGACTTCAGGTTATGTAACAGTTATGTTTTCCAGCTACCTCTCAGCTGGAACTTAAAAAGAGGCATCTGGCAACAAGTAAACATTAATGTGAGTACACACAACTTTTACTTCAGTGTGGTCAAACCTCTGTTACTCTATTTCATTAGCACTCAAAGTGATTTTTCTTTATTGTGTAAGAAACTTCGGAATGTTATCTTTCAAAAGAGAAAAGGTCCTTTTGCGCTATATATATATTATTCCTAAAATTGCTGCACTTTGTTAAAATTGCATTGATCTGTTGGTCTGTGTAGTAGCTAATAAACAAGATTTTGCTGCTTAAACGTATGTATAATGTATATTCATTGATTCACTCGTATACCAAAACTATTTGAATTGAAAAGTTTTGCTTTTCGCATCAAATATTGATATGCATTTAAAATGTGATTAATTAACTATAAAGTCTTGAATTAATTCGATAAAAAAATTGTATCGAGTCCCACCACTAGTTAAAGCAAGTCACAGAGCCGTACTGCTTGTTTTGGTCAGTATAATTCATCATGTTAAAACAAGTCACAGTACTGTTTGTTCTAGTCAGTATAATTCATCATGTTAAAACAAGTCACAGTGCTGTTTGTTCTGGTCAGTATAATTCATCATGGTGTTGAACACGGGCAAGATAGTTTTTCCCGGACAGCGATCGCTTTAAGTCTGTCTGAACCACCAAGTACTTCCAAGGCGAATCACTGTCACTTCAAGAGGCAGGTCCAGGAAAAAACTACAATGCATTCATTGTAATGATGAATTATACTGACCAAAACAAACAGTACGGCTCTGTGACTTGTTTTAGCAACGGACAACAATGAAGTTCTATGACTTCAGAGTATGAGCTATAATCTGGGGTTGGCTGGACGGACCATATTTGTAAGTAGAAGAAATGCATTGCTGCTTTTGGTCTTTTCGTAGGCTATGTTGACAAGGAGAAATAAAATACGATTACACCAACCTTATCCTATAAAGGTCCCATATTATACTCCTTTTCAACAATTTACTGTGAATTATTTTTATATATATATATATATATATATATATATATATATATATATATATATATATATATATATATATATATATATATCACTCAGATGATGCATTCTAGCAGCCTCTATACCCCTCTGTATACCCCTCTGTTTCAGTCCTGTTCTCATTCTAGCAGCCTCTATACCCCTCTGTTTCAGTCCTGTTCTCATTCTAGCAGCCTCTATACCCCTCTGTTTCAGTCCTGTTCTCATTCTAGCAGCCTCTATACCCCTCTGTTTCAGTCCTGTTCTCATTCTAGCAGCCTCTATACCCCTCTGTTTCAGTCCTGTTCTCATTCTAGCAGCCTCTATACCCCTCTGTTTCAGTCCTGTTCTCATTCTAGCAGCCTCTATACCCCTCTGTTTCAGTCCTGTTCTCATTCTAGCAGCCTATATACCCCTCTGTTTCAGTCCTGTTCTCATTCTAGCAGCCTATATACCCCTCTGTTTCAGTCCTGTTCTCATTCTAGCAGCCTCTATACCCCTCTGTTTCAGTCCTGTTCTCATTCTAGCAGCCTCTATACCCCTCTGTTTCAGTCCTGTTCTCATTCTAGCAGCCTCTATACCACTCTGTTTCAGTCCTGTTCTCATTCTAGCAGCCTCTATACCCCTCTGTTTCAGTCCTGTTCTCATTCTAGCAGCCTCTATACCCCTCTGTTTCAGTCCTGTTCTCATTCTAGCAGCCTCTATACCCCTCTGTTTCAGTCCTGTTCTCATTCTAGCAGCCTCTATATAGCTCTGTTTCAGTCCTGTTCTCATTCTAGCAGCCTCTATACCTCTCTGTTTCAGTCCTGTTCTCATTCTAGCAGCCTCTATATAGCTCTGTTTCAGTCCTGTTCTCATTCTAGCAGCCTCTATACCCCTCTGTTTCAGTCCTGTTCTCATTCTAGCAGCCTCTATACCTCTCTGTTTCAGTCCTGTTCTCACTCTAGCAGCCTCTATACCCCTCTGTTTCAGTCCTGTTCTCATTCTAGCAGCCTCTATACCCCTCTGTTTCAGTCCTGTTCTCATTCTAGCAGCCTCTATACCCCTCTGTTTCAGTCCTGTTCTCAACAGT
>NC_140169.1:138905193-138910193 GCF_963971535.1 Notolepis coatsorum | reverse complement strand
GCCCCTGTAAATGTCCAAACCCAACCCCCTCCAATGTACAGTTTGCCCCCCCCCCCCCCGTACTGTCAGTACAGTACTGTCCATCTGTATGTCATGTATGTCATATATGTTATGATGAATTGAAAATGGGGGACCCTGATGTAAACAAGACGAAAGTCTTTCTCTGGTCTGCATCCCCCAAACAATTGTGTGTATTGAGCCGTACTGTATTGTACCCATTCTGCAATCGGTTAATAAAATGTTCAATAAATCAATAATGTTCAATAAATCAATCAATCAATCTCGTTGCGGGACCGAGGCTCACTGGAACATATCACACACACACACACACACACACACACACACACACACGTTACTGCTGTTGCCACATGGGGTCCCACCAGAAGAAGGCCCTCGAAGCCATTTGGCCTCCCATCCCATCATTTAAGAAACTAGGGGTCAAAGCAGACGTTCGTTACTCTACCTGATTGTCCTTCAGGCTACCCAAGATGCACTTCAGGGTGCCCAGCTCCTCACGGGCCCTGGAGGAGAGCTGACTCCATCTTTGTAGTTCCGCTGGGTCCGAGGCCTGCTGTGTCTGCTCTATCTCTATACAAAGAGCCTGGGGTAGAGAGGAGTTCAGAGTTAAAAAACTACATTACCCATAAACCCATTCTGTCCACCAGGGTAACCAGGGGACAAGATGCGCTTTTAACTACTAGCAAGTGCTTTAGTAGTAGCTGTTACAGAAAAAGGAGGGAAATTCTGTTAAAAGTATTCAATCTCCTGATTCGTTGTTGTAATGATTTCTGATTGGCAGCCACTCTGCCCGAAAGTTGACGACTGGTCGACTTTTCAGAGAGGGGGGGGGGGGGGTGTAGCGGCGGCCGCTGGTTCGCCATCGTGTCACAGGCTCCACCCCTCCGCTCTCCGTCGTGTCACAGGCTCCACCCCTCCCCGTCGTGTCACAGGCTCCACCCCTCCCCTCCCCGTCATGTCACAGGCTCCACCCCTCCCCTCCCCGTCGTGTCACAGGCTCCACCCCTCGCCTCCCCGGGCTCCACCCCTCCCCTCCCCGTCGTGTCACAGGCTCCACCCCTCCCCTCCCTGTCGTGTCACAGGCTCCACCCCTCCCCTCTCCTTCGTGTCACAGGGCTCCACCCCTCCCCTCCCCGTCATGTCACAGGCTCCTCCCCTCCCCGTCGTGTCACAGGCTCCACCCCTCCCCTCCCCGTCATGTCACAGGCTCCACCCCTCCCCTCCCAGTGGACACGTTGCCTCTCTGGCCCCGAGTCACAGATGACCAACACCATCCATCATCACCAAAGTAATGGTTGTGATTGAGAGAAGGGGGGCCTACTGGGCCGGAGTGGAGCCCAATAGAGATCCAGCTGCAGCAGTGGGTCTGGTGTGTTGTGGCCGACTGGCTGACTGGTTCTGTACTGAGCTGTTTAGGAGCTTCCAGCCACAGGCCTGTGGGCATCGAGCCCAGAATGTGCCATGGCTGCCCCCGCCCAACCCCCCCCCCCCCCCCGCACACACCCCCCCGGCACCATGCTCTATCTGCCACGATAACAAGGCCTAGGGCGACCCACATTCCACTGGAGGAGGAGGAGGAGATAAACACACAAACACACACAAGAAACACACACAGAGACACACAAAATACACACACAAAAGACACAACATGCACGCAAACACACTCACACTAACAACATACACAAATATACAAACACACAAACACACATTAATACAAACAAATGAACACAAACACACACACACACACACAATCACTTCCCACATTTCTTTCTACTCTGTGGTTTGATACAGTGTGTAGACTAGAGGGAAGCGAATGTACGAGAAAGGGGTCCATTGTGTGTTGTAAAAAACAGACTGAGCATACAGAAAGAACACACACACACACACACACACAAACAGACTGATAGACACACACACACACGGAGAGAGACGGAGTGGAGGTAGAAGAGAATCCTAGATGTTCTTGGTTTTGGTCTGATGTGTGGACTGTACGTTGTGTTTTAAAAGTCGACCTGAAAGGTCACGTTAATCTATATGTCTATTTGTTCCTGCTCACGCCAGCAGACCTATAGAAGCTACGTTGCGGTCTCATCAAGGCGCTGCACTATTGCCCTCTCAGCACTTCAGCCTCCGAGCTCTCAGGTTTATATAGTGAGACTCTCGGGTGCTGGTCGAGTTTTAAAAGGAACACTGCAACATTTTGGGAAATTAGCTTACCGTCTTCTCCAGAGAGAGACAAGATAGATAGATACCAGTTTCCTCTCTGTGCGTTCAGTAGAAAGCTATCTGGCTGCACGTTAGCCTAGCTTAGCACAATGAATGGAAGCGGACATGACCGGGTAGCCTTCGGGAGAGGTGTTAATTGGACAATGCCTAGGCTACCCGGTCATGTCCGCTTCCATTCATTGTGCTAAGCTAGGCTAACATGCAGCCAGGTAGCTTTCTACTGAACGCACAGGAGAGGAAACTGGTATCCATCTTCTTGTCGCTCTCTGGAGAAGACTGTAAGCTAATTTCCCAAAATGTTGGAGTGTTCCGTTAACATCAGCTTTTATTTATTTATTTATTCGTTTATTAGTTTTGAAGGAAAGGAAAATGCCCTTATATGACCACAGAGTGTCAGCGTGTGTGTGTGGGTGTGTACAAGTGTGTGTGTATGTGTGTGTGTTTTCAAGGACAAGTGAGTCAGTTACAAAAGCCAGACAATAGTATAGGTTGTGCATCTTGAAGCAGTACTGAACAGGACTGAACAGATATTAGACTAAACAACATAGACTGAAGCCTGCATTTCTCAAAGAAGCAAGTAAAGAAACCCTGAAGAAGACGTGTTGTGAAGGAACCATGAACCATAAAATAACCTTCCGCGCTCCCTCTCTGGACCTGGACTGGCTGCTCGCAACGAAGGTCAAACTCCGCCAGGAGGGCGTCCTTGATGCGGTCCTGGAAGCCACGCTACGGCACGCCACGCGGGTGGTGGAACAGCTGCCTCCGGCCAAGCGCCGGGACGTCTCGCTGACCCTGGAGGGGGCCACGGAGCTGGTGTGCTTCGAGGCCGGCGCGCCCTCCTATCTCCACTACACCATCCACCTCGGCGAAGACGGGCCGGAGTTCCGGCAGAAGGTCTACGCCTCCGGCTCCGGGCTGACGCTCTCGGACGTCCTGGAGAGGCACTTCTGCGGCCACCGCTGCCGGGACGAGTTGGACTCCTGTCTGGCCAGGGCGCGGCGGATCTTGAGCGATGGCGACGGCGTCGGCGGCGTCGGTGACGAAGACTCGTGCAACGTGGAGCTGAGGATAGTGTGCGATGAGCTCCACCTGACCTACTCCCCCAGCGAGGCGCGTCGCAGTGTGCTGATCCAGCCCCCTCGGAGGGTCAACCTGGGCCACGACTTGACCCTGGAGAGGCTCGTGGAGGTGAAGACCCACCTGCAGCAAAGCGGAGCAGTGGGGAAGGGCCTGCTGGCCTGTCTCCACCACCTCGTGGTCAACTACAGGGGCTACCAGGGCTCCCAGGCTCACATCACCCTGCAGGCCCAGGGGGAGATGATGGAGCTCGTCTGCAGTCCGGTGGATGCTCGCAGCACCCAGTACTACATCTTCACTGATGCCGATGATTGGCATAAAGTACTGTAGCAATCAAATAGTCTGTAAATTGTGCGCACTCCTGATGAGAGTGCGGAAATACCACCCACATCACTCCCATCCTCAAGTCCCTTCACTGGCTCCCTGTCTCACTCAGGATTGAGTTCAAAGTCTCCCTGCTCACCCACAAATGCCTCTACGGAAACGCCCCCCCCGCCCTATACCTCAAAGAACTCATCACCCCTCACTCCTCCTCTCGACATCTCCCCGCTCTGGCCAAGCAAACCTCCTCCAGCGCCCAAGGACAAATCTCTGCACTATGGGAGATCAGGCTTTCTGCTCTTCCGCTCCCAGTCTGTGGAATGCTCTCCCTGACCACCTGAGAGCACCACAGACTGTGGATGTTTTTAAGAAAGGCCTCAAAACTCACCTTTTGCCTTCTGTCGACTTTTTATCAAATTTTTTTGCTCCACACATTTTATGTTCTTTTACCAATTTCAGTTTTATTCATTCTGTTTCTCTGTGTTATTCTATGTTTTAGTCTTGCCTATTTTCATATTCTCCCTTTCCTTTATTCTCGCTAGTTTTTAAGTTCTTTTAACTGTAGCGCTTTGAGATTTGCCCCGCAACTGTAAAGCGCATTACAAATGGAATCTATTATTATTAAATTAGCATAGCTACGTTTTGTTGTTGATTTACGATCAAATTTTGTTAATCTGTTTGTTACCGTTAATCACACTAAGAACAATCTGAGGCTTTCTTTCAGATGCCAGTGTGACTGTGTGTTCAGAGGTAAATAAAGATGATCAAACTAAATCGTTTCGACCTAAATCACAGGTTAACTGAGGAAACCCTACAATCTGTAAATGTTTTACATTTAATTTCCTTTCAAACCTTTATTTAAACTCGAAAGGCAACTGAGGTTTCCCTCATTTACAGTCACCTCAAGTGTACATACAGAGTTAAGCAAAAAAGGAATATAAAACCATAACAATAAGACAAGTAAGGACGGTCAAGGATAACAATCAATTAAACACGTACAACTTGATTGACAAAGGTTTTAAACTCTACAACAGAGGGGAAAATCTCAAGCTTAAGGACTGTTGGAGTTCATTCCATTATAGCAAAAATGCAGATTTGACCTGTTCAGAGCAAACTCAGGGACCTTAATTGGCTGATATCAGATAGTCAGAGGGGGGAGAGAGAGAGTCAGAGAGAGAGTCAGGGGGAGAGAGAGAGAGAGAGGCAGAGGGGGGGGAGAGAGGCAGAGGGGTGAGAGAGAGAGAGAGAGAGAGAGAGAGAGAGTCAGAGGGGGGGGGGTCAGAGAGAGAGAGAGTCAGAGGGGGGGGAGGGAGAGAGAGAGAGAGAGAGAGAGAGAGAGAGAGAGAGAGAGTGTGATG
>NC_140169.1:138903088-138904993 GCF_963971535.1 Notolepis coatsorum | reverse complement strand
ACAAGCTGCGTTCTCCAGTCTCCTCTGAATATTTTCTTGGACAGAGACCACCAGCCATAAATTCCCAGATAAAATAGTAATTGATTTCAGGACTCCTGAAAAGTTTAGGGCCTGGTCCACAGGTTAAGATGGAGCTGGCACCGAAAACACACACACATAGACACACACACACTTGTACACACACACACACGCTGATACTCGGTGGTCATATAAGGGCATCGTTCCTTTTCCTTCGGCGGCTGGCCAAGGCTGCTTATAAAAGCTGATGTTAAAACTCGACCAGCACCCGAGAGTCTCACTATATAAACCTGAGAGCTCGGAGGCTGAAGTGCTGAGAGGGCAATAGTGCAGCGCCTTGATAAAGACCGCAACGTAGCTATAAGTCTGCTGGCGTGAGCAGGAACAAATAGACATATAGACTAACGTGACCTTTCAGGTCGACTTTTAAAACACAACGTACAATCCACACATCACACCAAAACCAAGAAATGTAAACAAAATGCAATATCAAGCACGTCTCTTTTGCCTAGAGGGCGCCCTTTTTGGACAGCATTTACAGATTCTACCTTGCCGGTGGTGTAGGGTTATTATTATTTACAAGTAGGGATGTTTTCGAGGGTACCTTCATTGACTTCCTGCTCTCTGTTCTGTAGCTGCTGCTGTGTGGAGCTGTGGTGGGCGGAGACCACCACCACACTGTCCCCCAGAGTGGGCGTGGGCTCCCAGCGACCCCGCCTCCGACGACAGCTGGTCCCAGTAGCGGGGCTCAGGACAGCCAGCTGGGCCAATCGAGACTGGAGGGATGACAAGCGGGGGAAGAGGGGGGTTAATGATCAGCATCGGGGTGATGGTATGTCAGCAGGCTGAGGCATTATGTTATGTCACAGCAATATGGCTAGTCTGCACCTTTATTGAAGCAGATAAGTTGACTAGAGCACGTTGTGATTGGGGCTTGTTTGCGGGGGGGATGGGATGTTGTGCACATAAACACCTGGGAGAGTCAAGTGTGCATTCGACACACTCAATCATAGCATTCTAATAAACCCCCTTGGAAGACTGGGGTTGGATTATCTGATAGTGCCACCGAATTGGTTTCCAACATATCTCACAGAGCGAAAATGCTATGTTAGTTTAGGAGATTGTGTGTCTGAGAAACCAGACTTGACATCTGGTGTGTTGCACAAGGAAGCCCGTCTTGTTTCCACTCCTCGTTTCACTTCACATGCTGCCACTAGGTGATGTCATCAGAAAAAACACAATATCAACTTTCATAGTTATGCTGATGATACACAACACAACTATACTACTTCTGTTGAGCCGAATGACACAAATGCAGGAAATACTTCCCAAAAGGTCAGTGAAGTCCACGACCACGACACCAGAGGGAGTTCCACAAATCTAAACACGTTTCGCAATTATGCCACAATAATGTGGAACGCCCTACCCACAGCCGTAAAGGAATGTGAATCGCTATCCTCCTTCAAAACCGCTCTCAAAAGAGCACCTACAGGTGGCTGCAATTAGAAACTGGCCCCGGTAAATGTCAAAATCCCAAAATGCTCTATGCTCCCCGACTACCTGTCTGTCAGCAGTTGATAAATGGATGAGCAATGTTTATTTTTTTTAACTAAATGAGGATAAGACAGAAATACTTTTAATTGGCCCTAAAGCCAAAAGGGATGCACTTTTGAATAGGCTAGGAAATCTGTCTCTACAAAATAAAGCAGAAGTAACAAGCTTAGGAGTTCCAGCCTTCATCCAGCCGTCATCCAGCAGTCATCCGGCCTTCATCCAACCTTCATCCAGCCTTCATCCAGCCTTCATCCAGCCTTCATCCGGCCTCCATCCAACCTTCATCCAGCCTTCATCCAGCCTTCATCCAGCCTTCATCGAGCCTTCATCCAG
>NC_140169.1:138875588-138898088 GCF_963971535.1 Notolepis coatsorum | reverse complement strand
TATCTTTTTTATTATTATTACTATTGTTTTTATTGCACAATCGAAGCGAGCATGGCCAACCGCATTTCACTGTATGCCCTGGTATGTATGTGATGAATAAAACTCTTGAATCTTGAATCTTTTCAAAAGAACGGACATTATTTGGACAGTTGAGAGTTGATATCTTTTAGACATGAGCGCTACATGTCTAACCTTAACCCTAAAACTTTAACCCTTAACCCCTAAAATAGCGCCCTATTCTGAGGTCCGACCAAATTTGTACCCAAAAGGACAGAAAAACGTGTTTTTTAATATGGGCACACACACACCTGGAAGGAGCAGTCCTCCAGTCTCTGAACCAGGTTGTCCCATCTCTGGGTAAGATCCTCGGTGTCGCCCTCGATCGTCTCCGCTGCCTGGGTGCTCCGTAGCAGCGATGTCACATCCTGTCCTGCGTCCGACAGCTGGTCCAGAGTCCTCCTCTTCTTCTCCATGTCCTCCTTCAGGGTCTATGCGACGGAATACAACACGGTGATGTTTAACACATCCTCACATTTCATATCCTCCTTCAGGGTCTATGTGACGGAATACAACACAGTGATGTTTAACACATCCTCACATTTCATGTCCTCCTTCATGATCTATGACTGAATACAACAAGGTTTGATAGAAACAAATTATCATTGAACTTGAGCAAAACTAAAATTATGTTTGGAAACTGTAGATTGGATACTCAGGTACAAGTTAAAATAAATGTGATTATTGAAAGAGTTTATGAAAATAAATTCCTAGGTGTAATAATAGACCATAAAATCTGTTGGAAACCTCACATAAAACATGTCCAATCTAAACTCTCACGAAGCATTTCAGTCATGAGTAAAGTAAAGCACATTCTGGATAGAAAATCACTCTACATTCTCTACTGTTCACTAGTTTTACCATATTTAAATTACTGTGCTGAAGTCTGGGGAAACAATTATAAGTCTACACTACAACCACTTTTTATACTCCAAAAAGGGGCCATAAGGATAGTTCACATTGCAGGTTATCGTGATCACACTAACATATTGTTTTTGGAGTCAAAGACATTGAAGTTAATTGATCTTGTGGAATTTAAAACGGCACAATTAATGTATAAAGCAAAAAGTCATGCACTTCCAAGAAACATTCAAGAATTGTTCTTTGATAGGGAGGGGGGTTATAATCTGAGGGGAGAACACAATTTAAAAGTGCTAAATGTACGCACTACCATGAGAAGACACTGCATCTCGATATGTGGAGTGAAACTGTGGAACAGTCTAAATGTGGTGCTAAAGCAATGTCCAAACATGAGACAATTCAAACTGATGTATAAGGAAATGATGTTCACAAGGTACAGGGATGAGGAAGGGACTTGATATTCACGGGGTGTTTAAATTTTTATTTTCTTTCTTTCATGTTTTACATATATAGTTTTTGTTTTGCATATATATATATATATATATATATATATATATATATATATATATATATATATTTTTTTTTTATGTTTTGAAATAGTACACTCATTTGAGTAGTGGAAAAGGGGTAGGATTAAATAAGTGTATACTTCTTCCTACTCCTTTTCGAACATGTAGATTGAGTTGTGTTTTGCTTTTGTTATTGTTTGTTTGTATTCATTGCATGTTCGAAATAAAGATTTCAAATCAAATCAAACACATCCTCACATTTCATATCCTCCTTCAGGATCTATGACTGAATACAACAAGGTGATTAACACATCCTCACATTTCATGTCCTCCTTCATGATCTATGACTAAATACAACAAGGCGATTAACACATCCTCACAAAGTCCAACACATTTATTGTATTGTGTGTTGACAGTTGGTTTTGAGTTGAAGGTCATATCAGTGAGATATTTGTTTGTTTGGAATGAGGACCATGTAAACTCAAAGCAAGGTTCAATCTGGTGGAATAAGCGTGTAATTTAACGGTTCCGACTCAACCGTTAAATTAGCTAAATGCTTTTTCCACCAAATTGAACCTCTACATGGTTCCCAACCGTAGGCTAGTACGCAGGTTAATTTCCTGACCAATAAAGTACTTGTGATTTGATTAACTGTACACAAAAGGCACATGTTCTATTTCGAAGGCTAAAGTCGTTGAGAGTGACCCAGCGATAAGGCTAAACGACGTAGCGGTTATAGCCGCGGTCCACTTACCGCTAATCTGCGGACATTAGTGTTCAATTCAGTGGGGTCCTTGAAATCGCTGGTCTGGACCTCACTCAAGGCCTCCTCTCTCTCCGACAGCCACGCGCTGAACAAACTCTGTAGGGGAGATGAGAGAAAGAATTAAACTAATTTAATTTCCTGTGTCTAACAGCTAAAAAGCACAGGCACAGACCACATTATGTAAAGGGTGTACTTGACGCAAGCTAATTTGAGTTATTAATTAATTACTCTGAAACTTCTGAAGTAGCTAAAAAAAATAAAAAATCCAAAGATTGTAGTTACATTTTTTTTAAAGGAAAGTGCTTTAGTTCTGAAAGACCGCACTTAATCTTGAATGGACTTATACAAGCACTGGGTCAATGGAGGAATAAAGAGCTCTGTGCAGACCTGCAGTCACTGAAAATAGGGGAGCACATTCTATTCAAACCCAACAGATGACCATTTAGATGGGGGAACTTGAAGAGGTCCTTGTGAATCAAATGCTGCACTGAAATCCAACATAACAGCACTGACTAATTTCTTGTTATCCATACTTGATAACCAGTCATCACTCATTTGCAAGAGTGCAGTGCCCTTAGAATGACCTTCCCTGTATGCATGCTGAAAGGTTGAGGGCAGTTTGTTATTGAAAAATAGTCCATGACCTGTTTGAATTTTTAAAAAAAATCTATTATTTCGCTTAGCAATGGTAAAATACTGATTGGACGGCTATTTGGACCATTAAATGTTTTATTTTTGTCTTTTGGAAGTGGGATGATTTTAGTGTCCTTCCATGCTGTAGGATGAACCCCACTGATTAAGCACTGGTTAAATATATGACATATGAGTAGCTAGAGTTAACCACAAGTTTAAGTATTTTGCTGTCTAAGTTGTCTATACCGGAGGAAGTGGAATCTGCTTGTGACATAATTAATTTCAAAACTGTTTCTCTATCAATCTGAAGAGACAGTTTTTCATTATTTATTTCTGTATTACTGAATGAGATAGTGAACCATCACTACTTTGTAGACCTCTTAATTTATCAACATTATTTTACATTGTTTAATCATTGAAGTAGTTTGCCATGTCATGAGGTTGTTATGAATTTACCTTGAGATTGGAGATTGATGTATTTGATGTATTTGATTTCCTGCCCATTATCTCATTCGGTATCAGTATTTCACTAATCCTATGTTTATAATACTCTTTATTTTTTGTTTTATTTAGCCTCGTCACTCTGTTCCTTAATTGACAGTAGATTTGTCTATCCGACTTCAAACCTAGTTTATTTGCCGTTTTTCATTGCATTAATCCATCAGTCATTAAGTCGAGGATTTCTTTATCCAGCCATGGAGCACCTTTCGACCGAACAATACATTTTCTAAATGGTGCATGCCTATTCACAATTTCCATGAGCAGATTCATAAACACATTAAGTGCCATTTCAGGGTTGTTCTCTTTGCACACGATAGACCAGTCCTCCTTTTCTACCTCACCAACAAATACGTCCTTATTGAAGTGTTTGTAGGATCTTTTGTTGATAATTCTATTACCTCCTTTTAGAATTTTAGTACTCCTAGATAATGCAACCAAATTATGATCACTAAATCCTACTGCTATAGAGACTGCTTTAGAACAGCGTTCTGGAAAGGTGTGTGTGTGTGTGTGCGTGTGCGTGTGCATGTGTGCGTGTCATGGTTTCCATCCACGTGTCCTGAAAGATTTAAATGTCCCCGTCAAATGGGAGAAACTCCCATCAAATATTACCTTTGTTTATTGAGCCTAAAAACAATTGATAGGCTGTATAAAGAATGACATCATCAAGACATTAAGTAGATTTATAATATTTTTTTGTATTGAAAAGTAGGCAAATTTTGCTTATATATTATACTCCAAATAAAAGGTCCCCTCAATAGACTGACTGAGTGTCATAGCGAAGCCATAACGTTGTTGACGGCAGACTCGGACTGTTGCCCGTGTTGTCGAGTCCAGTTAAATAAATGGAGTAAGTAAGAATAAGAGAGAAATGAGACTTGTTGCCTCTCAGCTGTCCGGTTCAGCACCACGGACAGCGCTGTGTGGTGTGTGTCTCAACGGGGAGCAGCGCAGCGGAGAAAGACAGAGGGAGAAGAAGCATCTCTCTGCTGGCACACTGGAGAGACCATCAAGCAGGCTACCTTGGCCAGTTTGGCCCATTCAGGAATTATTTTCACCGGATATTATGACCGGAGTTATTTAAATATGTTGGACTTGTAACAGATTAACCTTGTTAAAAAAAAATGAAAACAGTGCGTGTGTATCACCTGGTCTTCCAACAGCTGTTGCCACACCATGAGAAGCTGCTGAAGCCTGTTCCACCGCTCCTCTGTCCATCGACACACTGCTGCCCAGCGCTCTCCTAGAGACTAGAGACAGAGAGAGACACACAGAGAGAGAGAGTGTGAGTGTGGAGAGAATGGCAAATAACGCAAAACTCCCATACCGACTGGGTGAAATACAACAATGCACAAAGCAAGATTTGTGAGCTGCTGTGAGAAGAAAAGGACATCCAACGGAATACAATCACCATAAAGACTGTCAATCATAACAAAAAACTGTACTGTACTGATTTCTTCCGATTTCTCGGTTTGATTGTTTTGCTTTGTTTGGCTTTGGCAATGTAAACGTATGTTTCCCATGTCAATGAAGCCCCTTTGAATTGAATTGAATTAAATTGAAAAGTGAATTTTGAGACAGAGAGCGAGAGAGAGAGAGAGAGAGAGAGAGAGAGACATAGAAAAAGAGAGAAAGAAAGATAGACAGAGAGAGAGACCGAAAGAGAAAGACTGACTCTTCTTCAGCAACACCCTGCTACACACGCATACACCGCAAAAACACATGTTCAAATCAACACAACATGCGTCCTGAGCACACTCGCTACATGTGTTAGGATTTTGCACAACATGCGTCATTACCAACACATCTGCAAAAAGAGATGTTACAAATGACACGTGTACAGAATTATTAACACATGTAGCCAGTATTCTGAAGGAAGGTTGGACTACTGTCTCCACACAAGTCCTTACAGAAAAGTAAATCCATTCAGGCTGATGTTCAAGGAGAGAGAGAGAAAGAGAAAGAGAGAGAAAGAGAAAGAGAAAGAGAAAGAGAGAGACATTCAAATGCAACGGACACTCGTGATAAAAGTAGCTTACTTGTAGTTGGTCCTCCAAGGCAGCGGTGGCGCTCTCCCCGCTGTTCTCGTCCACCACCACCACCATGTGTGTCAGAGAGTTAACCTTCACCTGCTCCGCCTCCAGGTCGTTCTGAAGCTCCTGAGCACAACAAAGACAAAGAGCATGACACGCTGACTCACATGATGAACCATTAACTCAATGGAGGCCAAACCCGAGATAAGTCGGGTAAACTCGCCATGCGTTGGGTGCCAGACCCGAGATTTCTCGGGTTTTGGTAGTTTATTTTCTTTATTCGATATTTTTTATTCATTATTCATCCAGGGACCTTGGTGTTACCATAGGGAATGAGTCTGAGATCGCCAAAGTGCAATACCGGCCGCATCCAGCTAAACGGCGGTATCGAGCACCCTTTGTGACCTTGTATCTTGGCCTGTGTAATGGCCAAATGTCTCCGGGCTCACTTTTCCTTGTCGGGCAAGTGGAGCGGTTCTCCCGGTTCCATTGAAGCGTGTCAAATATCCCCGATCCATATGTTGTGGTGGGTTATGCCGTGGACCAAATGGACATCGGATGTACCAGATGGCGATCAAACCTATCTCAAACCCTGCCCCCAAAGTTTGTCCGAGGTAAGCGACAGTTGTGATTGGAGGATCAAGAAAAGGGTCAGGGTTTGAGATAGGTCTATTGGAATATAATTTTTGGAATACTCCCGATCACAGGTAAGGATTATCTGACGTCAATTTTAGCTTGATCCTGCAATGCTTTTATACCGATCGGGCTGATAAGCATTTTTAGTGTTCAATACGAATGCCGTTACTGGCAATCAAATCATCAGAAACGACCCCCCCCCCCCCCTTTCATGCATTCATGATGAAACATAATACCTATGACATAGATTTGATTTGGGAATAGTAGCGTGTACAGGCAAGAAACGGCAACGTGTATAGTAGAATTGACGTATAAGGCTATAACTCATTCAACTCATTCGACTCATCAAGCATTTCAGGAATTACCCCAGACCGCTCTAAAACCATGCCACGGTATAACACGGGAACGTATGGATGGAAAAATTTAGTATTTTTCACATATTGAACGATAGATAGGTGATGTCAAATGGACCATAGTATTGTATCCATAGCTATAATATAGAATATAGTTATAGCTCTACAAACAAGGTGACGCACTCCTATCTTTTAAAGCGTGGCCTTGCTATGACGGGCCCCGTCTAATAGCTGGCGCTGAATGAGTTAACAGCACGACGCACTGACTCACATGAAATTAAAATCGCTGGTTATTTCCTGGTTCCGACCAAGGAAACTATAAAAGAAGGAAGGGTCATCACATCACTGTGTAGCGTGTGATCGCACAGTGGTGCCAAGTGTGGAAAATGTCAGTTCAGCCGTTGAATGGGAGCATCATTGAGTTGAATGGGATCAGCCATCTCATTTATGAAACGTCGTTTAAGCAGGTTTTTACCTCGGATGTCAGAATCATCTGCAATCTGTTACAATGTTAACTAGCTAAATATATATATATATTTTTTGCATTTCTCAATTTTACAAACAATTTACATTGGATAGGTTTTTTTTTTTGCTTCTCTTTTCTCCCTCCCTCCCTTGAGACAAGTCCATTGGAGTGTTTGGAGCATACACATTTAGCCTCTATATCAGAGGAAAACAACAAGAAAAATAATGGTTAGGGTTAAACTGGTGTGTAGTGGGACTGGTTAAAGTTAAGGTAAAGATACGTTTACAAACAACCTTTTAGGTGAAAATGATAACGAGTTACGACTTTTCAGCTAAGCCCAAAAAAAAACTCCGGCCTATGAGCTCTAAACACTACATACAGAGAACGGAACAGGAAGAAAAGTTAGAGCGACAGGAAGACCATGACGATTTCATATGACCAGGCAGTTCACGTGGGGTCGTACTTTGTGCTGGTCTATCTGGGTCTTGAATCCCTCCAGAACTCCTGCCACAGGTTCCATCTCCATCTTTTTGATTCGCTCCTCTGTTCGGGTCAGCCAATCAGAGAGCTGCTGCAACTGCTGCTGCTGAAGATCCATCAAGACCTCGTGGAGCCTAGGGGGGGGGGGGGGGGGGGAGGAGGAGAGAGAGAGGGAGAGGGAGAGGGGGAGGGGGAGAGGGGGAGAGGGGGGGAGGGAGAGGGGGAGGGAGGGGAGGGAGAGGAGAGAGGGGGGGAGAGGGAGAGGGAGAGAGGGGGAGAGGGAGAGACAGAGAGAGCGGAGGGAGAGAGAGAGGGAGGAGAGGGGGAAGAGAGAGAGAGGGAGAGAGAGAGAGACAGAGAGGGAGGGAGAGGGAGAGAGAGAGGGAGAGGGAGAGAGGGAGAGACAGAGGGAGAGGGAGACGGGGAGAGGGAGAGGGAGAGGGAGAGGAGAGGGAGAGAGAGAGAGAGAGAGGAAGAGAGAGAGAGAGAGAGAGAGGAGAAGGGAGAAGGGAGAGAGGGAGAGGGAGGGAGAGGAGAAGGAGAGGAGAAGGAGAGAGGGAGGGAGAGAGGAGACAGAGAGAGAGAGAGAGAGGGAGAGAGGGAGACAGAGAGCGAGGAGCGAGAGAGCGAGAGCGAGGGAGAGGGAGAGGGAGAGGGAGAGGGAGAGGGAGAGGATGAGAGGAGAGGAGAGAGGGAGAGAGAGGAGAGAGAGAGAAGAGAGAGAGAGAGAGAGAGAGAGTGAGAGAGAGAGAGAGAGAAGGGAGAGGGAGAGGTGAGTGCTGTGAATGCAATAATAGTCAGTTCAATAAGCTTTAGAGGTCCATTAGGCTGGTTCAGAGGAGTCAGTTCAATAAGCAGGTCTACTGGGCTGGTTCAGAGGATAATTAATTAGGGGTAATTAATTGCCTTGTAGCAGTAAACAACACACTGAGGTGGATGACAATCACATTCACATCTGTCCATGCTAGCTAATCAGTGGCTGTGTGTGTGTGTGCGTGCGTGCGTGTGCGTGCGCGTGTGTGCGTGTGTGCGTTCACCTGGCCTGTCGGTCCATGCTGGCTACTCGGAGGCTCTCCCAGCGAGAGTTCAGCAGACTCATCTGCTCTCTGATCTCGTCCTCCTCCTCCTCCGTCAGGTTGCCCTGGGCGATGAGCTGGTTGCCCGCCTGCAGTACGTTACCCACGCTGCTCTGGTGCGCCGTCAGCTCCATCATGAAGGCCTGGAGGTCAAGAGGTCAGGCCCAAAGTAAAGGTCGAGGTTCATGTGCCCTCTGGCTTGTTTTCAATACTGGAACCGCAACAGTCCCAGCAGCACCTCTATAACAAATCTAAGTTATTTATATTTACTTTTTTACCAACGCAATGGCAGCAGCGATAAGTCACACACACACAACACATTGTATTATGTCTCGCTCCACGTTAACAACGCACAGTTATATACCGGCTGCTTAATGCGTGTCGTCAGTCAAAACAGAGTGTTACCATTTGTAATAATTAGGGCTGTCAGTTTATCGCGTTAATTAGATTAATTAATTACACAGCAAATTATCGCGTTATCAAAATGTATTACAAAAAATATATATATATATTTTTTTTTATATTGGCCATTTGCATGTTCTTGGTATCTGATTCTAGGGACATCTATGGATCTCAGGGAATGTATTCCCAGTGTCAGAAATACTGTGTCTGTTACTAGGCTTGAGTAAATTGTAATGAACCAAATGAGAATATCAATACATTTTTTTTTTATCTTTGACTGAATAACACTATGCTCAAATTGACCAGACCTGAAAAATCTAAGCAAATTAATAGATGGAAGATGATTAAACAGAAGGTTTTGTAGATACAGTACTGAATTCTGCCATCCGGACACATGTAATTTGAAATATGAATATAGAATATCAGGCATAAAATGGTTATGCGATTAAAATGAGATTAATTAGATTAATTAATTACAAATCCTGTAATTAATTAGAGAAATTTTTTTAATCGCCTGACAGCACTAGTAATAATTACATGACCTCCACTCTGTCTGCAGCAGGCCTCTCCGTTCATGGGACGACATGTCCGTATCAATACTAGTCTATGAATGTTATGCAAAGTCGGCGACGTGTTGTTGGCACAATTTGGAAATGCACAAACACAAACTGCTGTTTTAAATCTTTTAGATGTCGCTAAGCTAGCTTTCAATGGTTTCAGCATTTTCACGGTACTATCCACGCTCACCAGGGACGTGCACAGGACTTTAGAGGGGCAGGTGCTCAAAGGCTGAAAAGGGCACTACGATTTTTAAGGGCCTTTTTCGGGCGGGGGGCCCCCTTTTTATGCTTTTTGGGGGGTTTTGGTGATCAAATATTTTTCAGTTGGAAGGGCAGTCTATATGCGTAACGGAAATTTTTATTTTATTTTTTTATTTTTTTTATTTTTTTATTTTTATATTTTTTCAAAAAAGGCACTTTTTTGATGAGGCTCAAAAAGGCAGGTGCTCAGGCACCCCTTGGCCTCTATGTGTGCACGTGCCTGACGCTCACAGCCGACCAGTGTTGTCTTCCCTGCCACAACGAACACCTCGTGAGACTTCAGTTTCAGTGGCACAAACAAGCACTGTTGAGGAATAACAATTAGTGACGCACCGATGTGAAAATTGTGGCCAATACCGATAATCGATATTAAAATTGCTGTTCTGGCCGATACCGATATTTTACCGATGTCGATATCTCTGTATAGAAAACACTTTATGATAATCAAATAAAGAGCTATTTTCCAAAACGCATTTTTTTTTGTAACTTTTGTAACTTATTTTCAGAAATGACTGATATTTTGAAACTATTTAAGACCAAAACATGTAAACAAATTTAAATAGAAAGATTTAAAAAAAAGAAAAAAAAGATTTGTAATTTTTTTTTTAATATCGGCCTATCTTGATATCGGACCGATACCGATGTGTAAAAAAAAAATGACCATATCGGCCGATATATCGTGCATCACTAATAACAATAATAAAAATCTAGCACCCTCAAAAAAGAAACTCAAGTTCAGTTGACACGGCGAGTACGAGGACGCCCATCGCTACGCTTTATCCAGGAGAGACCTGGCAAATGCGACACTTGTGTATGTAACATCTCGACGGCACTGTAAATGAGTTTAATTACTCAGTGTATTATCGAGTATAAATAAAGATTGAATGTGGGCGGCTAGGTGGTGCAGTGGGCAAGGCGCTCACCTCCAATGCTGGAGACGCTGGGTTCAAGCCCAGCTCTCCACATTGCTTTCAGTTTGGCTGGTCGTTCATACTAACACAATTGGCAGTATTAAGGGGTGGGAAACTGATGGGTGGGGATCGGACGTTGTGGACAGCGACTCCTACAGGTCGGTTGGTGCGCCTGCGCAGTAGAATCAGGAAGCGACGGGGGCGGCGTCCCTCCAAAGCGCAGACCCCTGACGCTGAAAGATCGCGCTGCGCAGGTGAAAAGATGCGACGGCTGCTTCCTCAAGTACCGGAGGGGACTCGTGCAATGTATGGCTTACACGTCCACATTACAGCCGGCTTGTGGGAGGCAAGAAACAGCGTTCGAGACAGGGGAGGGTTGAATTGGACGATACGAAATTGGGATGGGAGAAAAAAATTAAAAATGGGAGAAAAGGTGGATAAAAAAGAATAATAATAAAAATAAAGATTGAATGAATGTATCCATCTAGTATATTATGAACTTTCTAACACGCCGATAACTCTATGCAACAACAAGGAACAAATGACATGACAACAAATTTGCACCACTGCATTGATGTCACTCATAACGCCTGTCAAGTACACCCGTCTGTTTGGGGTTCAGATGACGAATAAAAAAATAAATGTATTGAAACACAGTATATTGCAATAGTCTACCGTAAACCAAAGGAATGTCTCGACTTCAGTCAAACGGCCGGCGCTCTCTTGATTGGCTCCGTTCTTAGCTCTCCAGATAAAACACACGGCAAACGCGAGACCGAGAGAGAGAGCGGGATTCCAAACTCGGAGAGACAGACCATAATGACTAGCTCTCTCCGTGTGAGGTCACAGAGACAATGTGTGTAACCACCACATGGCCCTCTCTCTCCAGGCAGCCTTGAGAAGAGGTACTGTAGAGACCCACAGTGGCTTAACCCGTTCACTAGTACCACCCTACAGACGGTTGTGTGGTAGTGAAAGGGTTAACCGGCTGTAGTGTGGTTGTGAAAGGGTTAACCCGTTTTATGATGAATTGAAAATGGGGGGGACCCTGATGTAAACAAGACGAAAGTCTTTCTCTGGTCTGCATCCCCTTAACAATTGTATGTATTGAGCTGTACTGTACTGTACCCATTCTGCAATCTGTTAATAAAGTTTTCAATCAGTCGTGCGGCAGTGAAAGGGTTAACACAGGGCCCCTGGTATACATCCTGGCGGGGCCTTCAGTGCTGCCAGGGAGAGACTTGGCACCGACACTTAACATCTGGACCCGCTTGCTCTCTCTCTCTCTCTCTCTCACACACACACACAGCGCCCCGGCTACCTCTAGACCTCCAAACACATTCCGGGTCACTTCAGGGGAAAAGAAAAACCTCACTCTCGGCACGTTGTCACGGCGACGGTCACGGTACTCTCGTCCGTCTCCCGTGGCCCAATTGGGAAGTTTTGTTTCAAAGTGTGGTAAAAAGAAGCGATCGGAGGAGCCGGTCGCTCGCCAAGGCCCTCAGCGGATGCTGCTGCTTCTTGCTGCTAGCAGTGAGTCGGCGGATGAATAGCGTTACTGTCTGCCTCTCGCCTGCATTCTCCGGATGAGTAAGCATTTTCCGACCGGGCACTTCCAAGCACATTGTTGTCAATGTGACTCTGGGGGGTAAAGCTAGAGTTTAAGAGGGAACTGACCTGGATGAGCAGAAAGGTTTATTTTTTTCTTTTGTTTTGGTTTTTTTTTCCTCTTTTTTTTCCCTCCTGAAAGGCCAGGTTCTTACAGAGGCTTTGGGTCTCTAGTTGTTTTCGCTACCGGCTTTCTGCACTGACCTGGATTCCAATCATTAGACTCACAAATATTCACATTTCAGCCAAGGGAGTGCAGCCAAAGCCCCGTCGAACACACACACACACACACACACACATGCATGCACACACGTGCATGGATACACACACACTCTGGGCCACGGCACCATGGAGTGCTGTGCTCCGCTGTACTCTGCAGAATTCCTAGAATTCCCAACATGTACAGAGCATGTTCTGCAGGACACGGGAGGCCCCCAGCCCCCCAGGCCCCCCAGGCCCCCAGGCTCCCTACTGAGCACTGCCATCCTAAATATGAACCACGTGATATGAAGACACTGCCGGGCAGATAATGCTGAGTAAGTGATAATAGGAATAGTGTGCGTTTGGTTTGGTGCTGCGAGACACACGCGTATGTCTAAATTAATGGAATGAAACACTTTAAATACAGCTGTGTGGCATTTGATATGTAGGAATAATCAATGTTCACTATGTCTTTATCTCTATATTTCTTATATAGAAATACACATCTGTATTTGATGTGCATCACTGAATGGGATGTGTATTTCCATCTTCCGTGAACACACTGAACACACCATAAACACTGAACATTTACCTGACGCTTTTATCCAAAGCGACTTACAAGTTCTGTACGACAAGTCATCAGGAAGGGTACAAGTCTATCAGCTGAGTAACAATGTTCATCAAAGTGTTGAGTGATACAGTGTAGGTTAGTTTATTAGGACAAGTGCATGACAGTAAGGTTAGTTAGGGTTAGATTTATTTTATTATTATTTTTCTTATTTTATTAAATTTGTTCAGATAATGGTTGAAGAAGTGCGTCTTTAGTCGACGGCGAAAGATTGGACGGGTTTCGGCTGTCCTAACTGTGGTGGGTAGTTCATTCCACCATTGTGGGGCAAGGACTGAGAATAGGCCTATTCTCCACCATAAACACTGAACCACTGAATACCATAAACACTGAACACACCATGAACACTGAACCACTAAACACCATAAACACACCATGAACACTGAACCACTGAACACCATAAACATTAAACACTGAACACACCATAAACACTGAACCACTGAACACCATAAACACACCATGAACACTGAATACCATAAACACTGAACACACCATAAACACTGAACACACCATAAACACTGAACACACCATAAACACTGAACACACCATAAACACTGAACACCAACATATATACTAGGGCTGAGCCCAAACGCTCGAACCTTCTTTCGTTACGTTCAAATTCTAAATCAACATTCAAATTTTTTATTTTTAATAAAAATTTATATATATATTTTTTTTTCTCTATTCATTCCGTTTAAAACCAATGAGGGTTTTCTTCACAGTTGCAGATAAAGATTAGGCTACACTAATATTATACTATTATAGTATATGACTCGTCATACAAATTTAAATAAAACATTTATCATAAAGCCTATCTGCATCCGCTTGGCACTCTGCGCTCCATCAAGACGTCACCATCACTTTCATACCAACCATGCCCTTATTGGATTATTTATGTTGACGAAACTAATGGAGGATATAGTTTGAGGATATTTTATATATAAAAAAAAATATAAAATATATATTTATATTTATTATTATTATTAAAAACGAAGGTTTGAACGTCCGTTTTCGGAAAAACCCTGACGAAGTTCGAAGCCCAAAAACAGACTTCGGGGACAGCTCTAATATACACTGATGAACACCCCCTCACCTCGTGCGTGTGGAACTGCTCCTTGACCTCCTCCACGTCGTCGGACACCTCGTCCTGCATGTGCAGCGCGTCCTCGGCCGACAGCAGCCAGGTGAGCACCTCCTCCAGGGTGGTCTGGTAGCTGTCCAGGTCCACCTCCATCGGGCTCCCCTCCGTCTCCCCCTCCGTCTCCATCGGCGCGCTGGGGGTCTCCGCCCGGGGGCTGCTCCCCACCTCCTCCCTCACGCCCTGCTGCAACAGAGATGGAGGTGGAGGCAAGAAGATGTTGACTGGGACTTATATATATATATTAGTGCTGTCAGGCGATTAAAAAAATGTATCTAATTAATTACAGGATTTGTAATTAATTAATCTAATTAATCGCATTTTAATCGCATAACCATTTTATGCCTGATATTCTATATTCTATAATCATATTTCAAATTGCATGTGTCAGGATGGCAGAATTCAGTACTGTATCTACAAAACCTTCTGTTTAATCATCTTCCATCTATTAATTTGCTTAGATTTTTCAGGTCTGGTCAATTTGAGCATAGTGTTATTCACAGTCAAAGATAAAAAAAAATGTATTGATATTCTCATTTGGTTCATTACAATTTACTCAAGCCTAGTAACAGACACAGTATTTCTGACACTGGGAATACATTCCCTGAGATCCATAGATGTCCCTAGAATCAGATACCAAGAACATGCAAATGGACCATATAAAAAAAAATCTGTAAATGTGTATTCTACGTTCTTATGGAATTGTATTTAAAAAAAAATAATAATAATAAATTATTATTTATTTTTTTGTAATAAATTTTGAGTTAATTTTCATAACGCGATAATTTGCTGTGTAATTAATTTATCTAATTAACACGATAAACTGACAGCCCTAATATATATATATTACAGTATTTATTTATACACAGGTGATTATTATTAAATTATTAAACTGTGGATACCAAACGGAAGGTAAAGACGACTTTGAACTGTTGAACAGTAATCCAGAACTATTTTATTGCACTGTAAAAAGAAAATGTTTTAATCTATTCTTTTCTACTATTTTATTGCACTGCACTATTGCACTATTTTACTCCGTCTATTTTATCTTACTCTTTTTATTATTGTCTATTTAAAGCTGAATCAAACCATAAACAAGGTGGCCTGTTGAGATGTTAGATCCTAATGTGAAAAACTGTGATTTTATATGTCTGCACTATATGTGCTCATTTTATGCCTGTCTTTTTTCTGTTGTGAAGCACTTTGAGCTGCAGTTTCTGTATGAAAGGTGCTATACAAATAAAGTGTATTATTATTTAAAAAAAAAAAAAGTGTCCACTTTTTCTCCTTTTTCTATTTTTCTCCCATCCCAATTCCATTGTGCCAATTCTCCCCTCCCCTGTCTTGTACGTTGCTCGCATATGCCCCCCACTGGCCAGTTGTAGGGCGGATAGAAGCCTTGCATCACGTGTCCCCTCCGATACACGAGGAGGCAGCCGGTCACATCTTTTCACCTGCCAGCGCGGACTCTCATTGGCGAGGTGTAACGTGTGGGAGGCTCACACTGCCCCCGCCATTTCCTGTCTCTGCTGTGCAGGCGTCCCCCAACCGACCTGTAGGAGTCGCTGTCCACAACGTCAAGATTACCACCCATCGACTTCCACCCTCTAACTCTGCCAATTGAGTTAGTATGACGACCGGCCCAAGCCGACAGCCGGAGTCGAACCCGGTGTCTCTTGCGTTGGTGATGAGCGCAATGTCTGCTGCGCCACCCAGCCGCCCTTATTATTATTATTATTATTATTATTATTATTATTATTATTATTAAATGACAACCGTGGTCAATGAGATATTAGTTGGCATGACATGTCATGAGAATACTATGAATATACAGATGCTATAATATGTGTGAATATGACATGAGATGGTGACCGATGGCAAGACAGATAATGTATAGATCGAAGATGAGCACCTGGCCTTAATAATGCTCTAATCTAAATGGTCTTTAAACAAGTGTAACAGAACAAGCATGTTTATTATTGTTAGAGGACTATGAATGTGTATATAGACCATCATCACAGACATCTCAGTAGGCAAACAAACGCTGAGTGGAATCAAATAACCACGGCCATGTGCTGTGTTTATAGCATAGTGTGGCACATTGGCAGGAGAGGCGAGACGCATCATTAGGATACTATGAATAGCAACACAGCATGGTGGACATTTTACGTTAATTAAAGTGCAACATCCCGGACATATTAAGAAGACGTTAACAATACAAGACATAATGAACAATATGTATCCCATCCTGCAGGGCTGTTCTAAATCAGAGACAGGAGTCTAGGAGAGACTGGTCAGGGCTGTTTTAAAACAGAGACAGGAGACTAGGAGAGACTGGTCAGGGCTGTTTTAAAACAGAGACAGGAGACTAGGAGAGACTGGTCAGGGCTGTTCTAAAACAGAGACAGGAGTCGAGGAGAAGCCGGGGCGGGGCAGGGCTGCCAAGGAGACTGTTAAGAAAATACCAGACTGAAAGGCCTCTGGCACAGCGAGGAGGTGTGCCCCTGGCCAGCTGGGCAGGTCAACCCTCATTCCAGGAATAGCATTGTGTAGCGTAATACAAACAGTGCCGAGGCGCCTGGGTGAGGGCTGGCCCCCGTGGCAGAAACCCTGGGTAGCGTAGTGCCCCACGGAGAAAACACAGGCCTGGGGATTGGGAGGTGGGTTTCAGGGGCACAATTGGGACGTGTCCACACAGTAGGGCGTAGGAGGAGAACGGAGACCCTATAAAAGCCATGGAAACTTGAATGGGAGAGAGACTTTGTTGAAGAAGTCGAGGAGAAAAGTAAGGGCACAAAAAAGTGATGATGAAAGAGGGGCGAGTGACTCACTCTCTCTCCCCCTCTCCCCCCCTCTCTCTCCCTTCCTCCCTCCCTCTCTCTCCATGGCTGATAGCGGCACCATGTTGACCACACTTACATACTTCCTATGCCGAACCCCGGAATATGTACCACTTAAAGTACCATTACAACAAGGACCTGCTGTGTAATTACAGTACAACAGAAACTTCCATTTCTCTCAACAACAGCCTCTATTTATCCGTGCACTTTCTAACCTTTGAAGTTTGAAGAACTCCTTTGACATCCGTTTGGATATACTATATCGATGGGCTGTGGCAGAAGGGGTGGACCGGGTCTTTTGGGCACAGCAGCAGGGGACAACCTACCAACACTTACTATGACGAAAGTAACGACAAAAGGAAAAAACCTAACCCTTTTTTTTTTTACTATTATGTACCTTACTACTACTACTACTACTACTACTACAGGGCGACAGTGGCTCGGGAGGTAGACAGTGGCAGTCGTCTGGTAATCTGGTAATCCGCGTGTCGAAGTGTCCTTGAGCAAGACACTTAACCCCTAACTGCTCCCGATGAGCAGGTTGGCACCTCTGCCATCGGTGTGTGAATGTGTGAGTGAATTAGGGCTGACCCCTATTAGTCGATTAATCGGTCGAAAGGAGCCGTAGTCGACTGGCCAACCTCTTAGTCGAATATATAAAAGAAAATATATTTATAATATTTTTTATTTTTATTTTATTATTTTTTTTATCATTCTTTCCAAAAGAAAAGAGGCCTAGAAGCGTGGCTAACACTAATGGCACGCATACCAGAGGCTAACTGCCTACGAAAACAGGCACAGAGGCACTGAAAGAGGATTTCACCTCATCTCACACTAGACTAGACAAATATCAAGATGTATCCATCAGTGGACCAATTGCATGCTTTTGCAGAGGACAAGAAGCCTTCAGTCGACTCCTTCAGACATTAAGCACCCCCCACAGCCCAAATGGAATGATAAAAAAAATATATATATATATTATATATATATATAATATATATAAAAATTTAAAAGGAAATTTATTAAAAAAAAATGTTGGTCGACTAACGGCAAATTTTGGCCAATCATAGTCGACCATCCAAATCCTTAGTCGGGGACAGCCCTAGATGGGGAGGAACGAATTGTAAAGTGCTTTGGATAAAAGCTGCTATATAAATGCAGCCATTTACCATTTACCTACTACTATGCTACTATACTTATACTACTACCTATCTTGCTAATATGTCTATAATACTATGCACTCAGAGGGTAACACTCAAGCTCGATACTAGTTGACGAACAATGCCACTGACCCATAGAGTGGTGGACTGCTGACTTGTTGTTCACAATTTGTAAAATCGCGTTGGATTAAAGCGTCAGCTAAATTACTAAATTGTAAATTGAACAAGCTCTTTTTGTCGTCGAGACAAAGCGCATCAAAATCTTTGTAGCTGTGAAACTGAGAAAAGGCAGCGATGAGGGAAGCCGTGAACAGACCCTTTGTCTCACAGCACGTCTGGGCAGAAAGCTTAGAGAAAAGGTCATCTGTTGAAAATATTGCATGACATTTGGGAGTTTTGGAGCAAGTCACCCACATGTTGCAAAACCCTTTTGTTAACGCAAGCTCCAGTCTTGGTCTAGCAATGATAGAGAGAGACAGAGAGAGACAGAGACAGAGACAGAGACAGAGACAGAGAGAGAGAGAGAGAGACAGAGAGAGACAGAGACAGAGAGAGAGACAGAGAGAGACAGAGAGAGACAGAGAGAGAGAGAGAGAGAGAGAGAGAGAGAGAGAGAGGAGAGAGAGAGAGAGAGAGAGAGAGAGACAGAGAATGAATGAAGAGAAAGGAGGAGGGAGTGAGATATAAAGAAGGAAAGAGAGAGAAAGAAAGATTGTGTGAATGGAGAGAAATAGAGAGGAAAGAGGGAGGGAGGGGAGAGAGAGGAGAGTGAGAGAGAGAGATTGTTAGTGAATGGAGAGAAAGAGGGGGGAGAGAAAAGAGTGAAAGAAAAAAAGAAAGAAAGAGTGAAAGAAAGAAAGAAAGAAAGAGTGAAAGAAAGAGTGAAAGAAAGAAAGAAAGAAAGAGTGAAAGAAAGAAAGAAAGAGTGAAAGAAAGAGTGAAAGAAAGAAAGAAAGAAAGAAAGAAAGAGTGAAAGAAAGAAAGAAAGAAAGAAAGAAAGAAAGAAAGAAAGAAAGAAAGAAAGAAAGAAAGAAAGAAAGAAAGAAAGAAAGAAAGAAAGAAAGAAAGAAAGAAAGAAAGAAAGAAAGAAAGAAAGAAAGAGTGAAAGAAAGAGTGAAAGAAAGAGTGAAAGAAAGAAAGAAAGAAAGAAAGAAAGAAAGAAAGAAAGAAAGAAAGAAAGAAAGAAAGAAAGAAAGAAAGAAAGAAAGAAAGAAAGAAAGAAAGAAAGAAAGAAAGAAAGAAAGAAAGAAAGAAAGAAAGAAAGAAAGAAAGAAAGAAAGGGAGAGGGCTGCAGGCCCTGGCTGGGTACAGCCTGGCTGTATTTATTGACTCGAATGTCTATAAAATACTTGTGGTCTGGCTCCACAGAACACTTTATTACCACCATATGATGGACCAGCTCCCTCTCAGCGCTCATCATACCCCTGCTCTGCCTCTGCCGCACGTGACACACCACCCTGCTTAGTGCACTGCTTTCCCCATCCTAATTACCTACAGTAGTGGTTCCTCTGCATTCATTTAGCAATGATGGGCCACCAAAGCAAGAACATTACCACAACCACTAGGGAGAATGAGAAGTTTACAAAACGGCAGGATCAAGTACAATTCCGCTATAAAAGCAGGAACATGCATAGGCCCAGTGCTTAGAATTAGATTAGTGCTTTATTCTTAACTAACGATCCAAATGATGGCAGTTTCAGTGCCGTTGAGGCCAGAACCGGGACGGATATGGAAGTAAGCAGCCGCCACTGCTAGAAAATAATTTTAGTGTAAAAGCTGATATCATAAACACTTCAAAACCCAATGATCCAATAAAAGTTTACATCATTTCTTAACGGGATAAAGCAATAATGACTCTTAATCTAGATGCAAAGCTCCTAAACACTGTAGTCAAGAAGGAAAAACTCATATAGTCATCAAAAACAAAGACCGCTTTTAGTTTTAATAGGTCACCCCTCTCTCTCTCTCTCTCTCCCCCCCCCCCCCTCTCTCACACAGCTGTATTACGCATCACTTCCTGTGGGGAGGGGAAGTGTGCCAGGAAAATAACCCCACGTTGGACCAATCAGAGTGCCACTTATAGACTTTTTCCAGCGGTTCGTTCCAAGGTGAGCGGAGTGATTGCTCGGGGGGCAGTATAAGTCTAAGGAGGTAGTTGGTGGACATTCAGATTTCCACCTGGAAAAGATAGTCAAGATAGGAACTTAAAAAAAAAACATGAGCTGCCCCACAGCTATGTGTGGTTAAGAGCTGGAGCAGTAGGAGAGTATTAGGAGAGCAGTAGGAGAGCAGCAGTAAAAGAGCAGTTAGAGAGCAGTAGGAGAGCAGCAGTAAGAGGAGAACAGTAAGAGAGCAGTTAGGCAGTGGTTACACACAGTGTTTTTGTGCTCGTTTTTATATGTTTTTGAATACGTTTCATGTCCCTTTTACACATAAATGCGTTTTTTGGTGGATACGGCTGAAACGCTAAATTGTGTTTGCGTTTTGGAGAACCCCTAAAAAATGCGCCGACAACAGCCGTGTAGTCTGCACGGAGCTCCTACAAGTCGGTTGGTGCGCCTGCGCAGTAGAATCAGGAAGTGTCGGGGGCAGCGTGAGCCTCCCACGCGTTACTCCTCGACACTGAGAGATCGAGCTGCGCAGGTGAAAAGATGCGACTGCTGTTACCTCAAGTACCGGAGGGGACTTGTGCTATGTATGACTTAGTCCACATTGCAGCCGGCTTGTGGGAGGCAAGAAACAGCGTTTGTGACAGGGGAGGGTTGAATTGGATGATACGAAATTGGGATGGGAGAAAATATGGAAAAATGGGAGAAAAAGTGGATAAAAAAAAAAAAAAAAAAAAAAGCAATGCGTCTCGAAATTACTCATCATCAAAATGCATCATTACAGGCCGAATAGAATCTCCCGTCACACTCTGCCACAATTTGGAGGACCGAGAGCTATGTTTTGCGGGAGGGCCACATTCGACCCACGGCCCCCACTGGTTAGCCCTGTTCCACAGCCTCCACCTCTTCAAAAAAAAAAAAAAACGTGTTTGGAAATGTAATGAAATTGTACAAGCTGAGATGATTGGTTTTCTCCACTGGCTTCATAGCTGTACTATAGGACCCTGCCGTTCTAGATAGATTACAATATCGCACGGACGGGCGGGACGGACACCACGCCGCGCGTCTGCCTGGTCCCAATCATCCCAGCGCAACTGTCGATTTGTCCGAGGAAAGCAAGGTGAATCTTATCAGAGAGAGAGAGAGCGAGAGAGCGAGAGAGCGAGAGAGCGAGAGAGCGAGAGAGCGAGAGAGAGAGAGAGAGAGAGAGAGAGAGAGAGAGAGAGAGAGAGAGAGAGAGAGAGAGAGAGAGAGAGAAAGAGGGGGGAGAGAAAAAAGGAAAAGGAAAGAGTGAAAGAGTGAAAGAGTGAAAGAAAAGAAAGAAAGATTGTGTGAATGGAGAGTGTGAATGTAGAGAGAGAGGGGGGAGAGAAAGAAAGAAAGAAAGAAAGAAAGAAAGAAAGAAAGAAAGAAAGAAAGAAAGAAAGAAAGAAAGAAAGAAAGAAAGAAAGAAAGAAAGATTGTGTGAATGGAGAGTGTGAATGGAGAGAGAGGGGGGAGAGAAAGAAAGAAAGAAAGAAAGAAAGAAAGAAAGAAAGAAAGAAAGAAAGAAAGAAAGAAAGAAAGAAAGAAAGAAAGAAAGAAAGAAAGAAAGAAAGAAAGAAAGAAAGAAAGAAAGAAAGTGAGAAAGTGAGATTGTGTGAAACGAGATAGCGAGAGAGAGAGAGAAAGAAAGTGTGAATGGAGAGAGAGAGAGCGAGGGAGCTCTTACCGGAGGAGAGCTGAGTCCAGGGCCCACCGTGTGCTCCGCCTCCACCCTGAATCTGCGCGGCAGGGTCTCCACCTCCCTGATGGCCTCCATGGTCACGTCCTTCGGCAGGACGGCGAACAGCGACATCACGTACATGATGATGGACTTCTTATCAGGCAGCTGTACGGCCACGTCTGGGACACGGAGAGAGATGGGGGTGAGGATATCGAGAGTATTGCCCGTGGCCACACGTATAGACCTCTCACGGGGGTCATATTTCCGTCAGCGCAATCTCCCCCGCGGCTATAGGAAAATGAATAGACTATAAATAGTCTCGCTCATATAGCTCCGTCTGTGGTTCACGCGGGGCTGCGGTTCCCGTGAACAAGGCCTTCTAATATACATTTATCTTTCCCGATAAGGCAGGGGATTCTGAATTCCCAAGAGGCGAGCCAAAACTAGCTTAGCAGATCAGGTGACCCGACGTCACCGGCGTCAGTGCGTTCTCTGCAACATCCGGTCATTTAGGGTTCGCAACTTGTCTTTTCAAAACTGGATCGTTAGCAACACATAAAAACCTTTGGTGATCCATCCCTAGAGGAGAGGAAGAAGAGAGGATGGG